>NC_057795.1:587379311-587385391 GCF_018294505.1 Triticum aestivum
GGCGTCTGAGCGACACCACATAAAGGGCTTTAAAAGAAATGCCACAGTCGGGCATCTGAGCGACACCACATAAAGGGCTTTAACAGAAATGCCACAGTCGGGCGTCTGAGCGACACCACATAAAGGGCTTTTAAAAGAAATGCCACAGTCGGGCGTCTGAGCGACACCGCATAAAGGGATTTAAAAGAAATGCCACAGTCGGGCGTCTGAGCGACACCACATAAAGGGCTTTAACAGAAACAATCATAGTGAATATCCCGGAGGTAGAACCATCCCAGAGATACTCGATAATAACAATAATATCACGGGTTAGTCAACAATAATAATAATCATAATTTTCACAAGTCACAAGTAGTAATTCCATTTCTGGTTTAACAGTCTCACCTCCGAAGACCGACACTTGACCCATCCCAGATTGTAATCCTTAACCATGGACATGGCTATTCGAATAGGTTTAATCTCTGCAGAGGGTGTACTCTTTACCCACGAGTAACGGATTTCTTTAGTCCATCGGGACTAATTCCGTCTACGGTCTTTTTGTTGAAAACACACCTAACTTGCACACACCAGCTTAACTCACCGGTGTCTGGAATCACCCACGACACCTATCAAGCAAAACTCTAAGTGGGGAGGCTACAACCTCGCGTAGCATGGGATCAAATTTATACCGCGCGCTCTAAGGGGTGCCCCCCTCTCGGTCCCAACCGGAAACACCCATGCCCCCGGACCAGGTGGCCTGCCTACCAGCTACAACCGATATCTTCCACCCTGGCCTCTCTGTACGGTGTGTGCTAGAAAGAGGTTGACCACTTACTGAACCGTACTCTACTTGCTGTAGAGACGAGTGGTAGTACGAAACAAGTATGGGGGTTACTGGAACAAGACTCGATCTACGGTCGACTCAGGAGGTTTAAGTATTCCCTGCATGATTAGCATAATGAATATATATCAACCAACAGAGTCACCGCTCATATCACCTTACCATGCCATACCAGACATAACCGTCCCGACGAAGACCGGCGACAAACTCATGCCTACCCAAGGCAGAGGTTTTCCCGGGTTCCTGCCGATATGCATGCAAGGCACATGAGGGTGATTATCATCACAAGTGTGTTCATTTCCAACAGCATGGAAATCAATAACATGCACCCATGCATATGATCATGTCACATGAAATAACAAGTTTCTCCGAAGTGAGGTGATGTTATAAACGTGTCACCGAACACACAAAAATATTATGCCGGGGTTCAAAATGCTTGCCTTCAGGTCACGGGAAGGCAGGGTGCATTTCAAACTCTTGAAATATTTCTCCTCTCTTCAAAAATCCTATTTTAGCAATATAAATGGATTAACACACAAAATAAAAACAGCACAAAAAGTTGTTCTGAATTTTTTTCAAATAAATCTTAAAATAAACTAGATCAAATTTGAGAGAGATAGGAAAAAGAATCATTTCATTTGGACTCATATTTAAAAAGTTATAGCCAGTCAAAGTTTTGGTCAAATTCTGTTTTTTTAAATAAAAACAGAAAAGAAAACGTTTCGAACATGGTTACGCTTTCGCACAGAGAAAACGTACTTCAGACTTTACGCCTCCACTTAAACACGTGGACCGGCGTGGGGTCACTGACAGTGGGCCCGCCTGGCCCACTGGTCAGGTTTGACCAGTCGCCGCGCCCCTTCTCCCCCCTCTGTCCAAGCGAGGCGAGGCTCCGGTGATGCTCGCCGGCGAACGGCGGCACCTCGCGGCCTCTGGAGGGCGGGGATGGATCCACCAGACTAGGGCGGTCCTCCCGATAGTCGTTGGGTCGGCGGGGACAGAGCGAGCTGCCGGCGGCGAGCTTCGCGGCGGAGGAATGCTTCGGTGGCTTAGTGGTTTTGTGGCGGCGATGGCTCCCGAACAAAATTAAGTAAGGGAAAAGGCTCATGGGAGGATGTGGGGGTTCCTGGTGGAGAGAGTGGAGAGGGGGAGGCTCTGGTGACGCCGGAACGGCCGGGACCGTGGCGGCGGCTGTGGTTGCCGGAGCTGGGGAAGGAGGCATCACTGGGTTGATTGGCGGTCACAGAAGCATTATGGGAGCATGCTGAGGCTGCCTTGCAAACGCAACATGCTCGGATGCCTCCTTTTATAGAGCAACGAGGTCGGTTCAGTGGCGGCCGCGGATGAGCTCGTCGGCGACCGTCTTTCTGTAGCCGCAGGGCGTCGTGGCGGCGACGAGTGCTAGAGGACGATGCTACGGATGAGCTTGAGTTGTTCAAGGGGGCAGGTGGCGAGCCGGGGTGGCTTGGGCGGCGCTGACCGCGGCAGAGGCGCGCTGCGGTCGCCGGTGTGCCGCCAAAAGTTCTGTCGGCGGCGCTGTAGGCTGCCAGGGTGGCTTGGCTGGTTCCTGCGAGCGGATGAGGTCGGGGGGGTGCGGCTCTGTAGGCGAGCAAGGGCCGGGGCACGACGCGGCGACCCGAGTGCACACACGTGCAAAATGCACGTTCTGGGCGCGGCCAGAGCATGCACGCCAAGCGTTCGATGAAATGCCAGAGCATGCTAGGCGGCTAGGGTGGAGCTAGGGATTAGCAGGTCTAGGCTAGTGTCCCCTAGGAGATTAGTGGACATGTTGGTTTGCCTAGAGGTGCATGGTCACAATGCAAAGACAAAATCATGTCAAAACTGGCCATGCACACCAGGTGTTTGACAAAATGCTAATGGCATCTAGGCAACTCTTGGGGTGGCCCAAATCTTCAGATCAAAGTCTCTTTAGAAGCATGAGATGGTGGTAAGGTTAGTTGGCCAAATTTAGAAACTTGTTAGTGCAAAACTTTGAGAAAACCAAATCTGGTCAGCAAGAAAAGTATATGGTTTCATGGACTAAAACTACTCCAATGGGTTCACTCTATTGGAATTAGGGGTTTGGTAAGGTGTAGTACAAGCAGGAGAAAGCTCATGGGTAAAGGAGCAAGTTAGAAGATGGTTGCAGTACAAATCATCAAGTTAGACCAGAGTGAAAAAGAGGATGATTCACTCAAATTTTTCAAAGAACATAAATAGGTTTTTGCACAAAGTGGAATAATATGCTCCTACTGACCTCCCCTAAGTTTGGTAGAAGTTTTAAAGAAATATTTAAATAGGTTGTAGTGTAAAATTGCCCACTGGACCAGATTTGAAAACTTGGTGTAGAAGTCAAAATATCCAATGAATGAAATATCTTTTTGCATAAAAGTGATTTAAAAGCATCACATGACATCTCCAAATTTTGGTGGGATTTTTAAATAAATTTATCAAAGTATTGCAGTGCAAATGGAACCCTGAAATTTATGAAAAACCAATTTAGAGAAATAAAGCTCAGGGAAAAATAATTATATAGATAATCCAACTGATAAAAGAATTTTTTTTTTCTTAAGAGGGGAAATAAGTCCAATAATGACTGAAAAGATTTCACTTGGGGTCAAAATTTCCATAATAATAAAGAAAAGAATGGTTCTGAAATCAGAGGAAAACCCAGAAACTAAAAGTTTTAGTTTCTTGGCAAAATTTTAATTAATAAAACAAGGTTAAAACTTTTGGGGTGTCACAACACTACCCCCCTTAAGAAAAAATCTCGTCCTCGAGATTTGCTAAGAGTTGTAAAACAAAAATACTTTTACTTGGTCAAAAGATTATTTTACACAGGCGGTAAAAAGAGGCTACAGTGAGAGGGCAATAAGTGGTGAGTAACTACAGTGTGGTACTGGCGCTGTGTGGAAAATCCATGCTTATGAAAACGAGTGATTTCTACGCTGGACGCCTTGAATTTAGAATAAATTCTAAATTTAACAATACGCTGGCTGTACCCGAGAGCACAGTGCTCTCTCTGGCTGACAGGTGGGACCGGGGCCCATTGTCAGTCTCTCCTTCTCCCTCTGGCTCTCTCTTCTTCCTCTCTCCCGCGCGCTTTCCCGGCTTTCTCCACCGGCGATGTCTAGCGCGTAGGGCATCTAGGCCGTACTGCGGTAGTGCGTGGCGTGCTTGCTGCCGGTGCAGTGTGCACTCACCTCGCGGGCCAGTGCGCTGTCGGCACTGCTCGTGGATTCGCCTCCGAACACCGGTGATCAGGCGACGAGCGGCGCTGGTGGACCTCGCCCACCGTACACCGAGCTCGAGGTATAAAATGACCGCGGCGTTCTCCTCTTCTTCCTCACACCTGGCCTCGCTCCTCCTTCTCTCTTCTTCTCCTCTGTTTCTGCTGGCCGGAGCTCGAGACGAGGCTCTAATGGCGGAGGTGGTGCCAGACTGGTACGTGATCCTGTTGTGCGGGGGGCTGGCGGCAGTGCTGGGGCTCTCCGTGCTCCTGTGCGTGATGATCCTTGATGATCGCCGTGATGCTGCCGCTCGGGTGCTGGCTCTCCGTGGTGGCGGTAATCACGAGGAGTAGGTGGGGTGTGCCGGGTGTTAACTGTTGTACGGGGTGCTTAGTTACATGCAACACCGTTGCAATTTTTTTTGCAAGCGGTGTATGTGTCCATGCAATTGTGGTTGTGAGGCTGCTGCCGTGGTGCTGCGTGAAATAAAATAATCCATGCCGTGAGAAATTATACGATGCGGCAACTCAAGGAAAGGAAATCTCACTCGAGGATTTTTTTTTTGCAGTTACACAGGTTATTCACGAAGACAACCACTCACAATAGTAGAAACTACATACTCGACTTGTCGCACAAATTTGAGGTACCATGTATAAGATATGACGCAATAATAAATGATGAAATAACAAATACAGTAGTGACGTCTAAAATGAAAACGGTAACTAGGTGGGGTCCTGAGAAAATGTCTCTGTCACAGGGATACACTCTTCTCCTATCGGGGAAAGTGGTTGACTAGACGATGAATGTGTCTCTCCTGGTCGGGCCTCAGTGATCTGCCGATGGCGATCTGAGGATTTAAATCTGCGAGACTCTGGAGATAACCCATCATGTGCTGGGTTAAATACTCTTCCAACACATAGGCACGACGGGTGAGGTTTGCGAGTATGGTCACAAAACCTCCAAGGCTGGTTGCTGTGGTCTCGTTGTGCACGACGGGACTAGGTATTGTGGCTCGGTTTGGGGTAGAGGCTATGCTGTGCTGGTTTGGGGCTAGCGTGCCCTTTTTTTATAGTAAAAGGGAACGGAGTCTTCCTTCGCACGCTTGCGAATGAGACACCTTGGGTGCTGGCTACTGGTGCGTGATCGACATGCTAGGTTGATAGGTTTGGCACCGACTACCAAAAGTGTCGGGGTCACTGTGTAGTTATCTTGCACGAGAAGCTTTGGCTGGGGTTTGGTCATGGCTTGGTGGGTTGGTTTGCCTAAGTTTTTCGACCTGGCTAAGATAGGATTAGCCAATGGACAGCCTGGCTCTGATACCAAGTCTGTCACGACCGGTTTTCCGGGGAATAAATTTCTAGAAAAGACCGTCGTGCTCATCAGCCCCAGGATTACTGTTAGCTAATGTGGCTCCAACTTGATACAGAAATTCCAAGCAAAATACAAAATATGTGGTACAAGACCATTCTGGCCTGTGAGTACAACAAATGGTTTCTAGTGGTTGATGGCGGAAGCGGTTTGTGGATCATTACTGTCTATGGGACTCCAATTCCCACAGGAACAGCTGACCAGGTTAACTCCTATCTTCACGAGGCTGCTATCATCGTTGCTTAGGTTCCGGGGCTGTCATCGCGTCGCTCCTCCCCGTGCAAGAAAATCTGGCCAAGACAATAGCCAGGGACAAGCCAGTGAGTACTTTGAATGTACTCGCAAACATCATGAACACAGGTATAATATAACAATGATGTGCCGAAAATATGTTATGCTCATGACGTTAGTCACAAAAAATAAATCTTTGATGCATGCAAGCTCGTTATTTATGAATATGCAATAACATAGTAGTATTAAAATTTATGAAGTAAGTAACAAGCAATGCCACAGTCGGGCATCTTAGCGACACCACATAAAGGGCTTTAAAAGAAATGCCACAGTCAGGCGTCTGAGCAACACCACATAAAGGGCTTTAAAATAAATGCCACAGTCGGGCGTCTGAGCGACACCACATAAAGGGCTTTAAAAGAAATGCCACA
>NC_057795.1:587385669-587423393 GCF_018294505.1 Triticum aestivum
GGCGTCTGAGCGACACCACATAAAGGGCTTTTAAAAGAAATGCCACAGTCGAGCGTCTGAGCGACACCGCATAAAGGGCTTTAAAAGAAATGCCACAGTCGGGCGTCTGAGCGACACCACATAAAGGGCTTTAACAGAAACAATCATAGTGAATATCCCGGAGGTAGAACCATCACAGAGATACTCGATAATAACAATAATATCACTGGTTAGTCAACGATAATAATAATCATAATTTTCACAAGTCACAAGTAGTAATTCCATTTCTGGTTTAACAGTTTCACCTCCGAAGACCGACACTAAGACCGACACTTGACCCATCCCAGACTGTAATCCTTAACCATGGACATGGCTATTCGAATAGGTTTAATCTCTGCAGAGGGTGTACTCTTTACCCACGAGTAACGGATTTCTTTAGTCCATCGGGACTAATTCCGTCTACGGTCTTTTTGTTGAAAACACACCTAACTTGCACACACCAGCTTAACTCACCGGTGTCTGGAATCACCCACGACACCTATCAAGCAAAACTCTAAGTGGGGAGGCTACAACCTCGCGTAGCATGGGATAAAATTTATACCGCGCGCTCTAAGGGGTGCCCCCCTCTCGGTCCCAACCGGAAACACCCATGCCCCCGGACCAGGTGGCCTGCCTACCAGCTACAACCGGTATCTTCCACCCTGGCCTCTCTGTACGGTGTGTGCTAGAAAGAGGTTGACAACTTACTGAATCGTACTCTACTTGCTGTAGAGACGAGTGGTAGTACGAAACAAGTATGGGGGTTACTGGAACAAGACTCGATCTACGGTCGACTCAGGAGGTTTAAGTATTCCCTACATGATTAGCATAACGAATATATATCAACCAACAGAGTCACCGCTCATATCACCTTACCATGCCATACCAGACATAACCGTCCCAACGGAGACCGGCGACAAACTCATGCCTACCCAAGGCAGAGGTTTTCCCGGGTTCCTACCAATATGCATGCAAGGCACATGAGGGTGATTATCATCACAAGTGTGTTCATTTCCAACAGCATGGAAATCAATAACATGCACCCATGCATATGATCATGTCACATGAAATAACAAGTTTCTCCGAAGTGAGGTGATGTTATAACGTGTCACCGAACACACAAACACATTATGCCGGGGTTCAGAATGCTTGCCTTCAGGTCACGGGAAGGCAGGGTGCATTTCAAACTCTTGAAATATTTCTCCTCTCTTCAAAAATCCTATTTTAGCAATATAAATGGATTAACACACAAAATAAAAACAGTACAAAAAGTTGTTCTGAAATTTTTTCAAATAAATCTTAAAATAAACTAGATCAAATTTGAGAGAGATAGGAAAAAGAATCATTTCATTTGGACTCATATTTAAAAAGTTATAGCCAGTCAAAGTTTTGGTCAAATTCTGTTTTTTAAATAAAAAAAGAAAAGAAAACGTTTCGAACGTGGTTACGCTTTCGCATAGAGAAAATGTACTTCAGACTTTACGCCTCCACTTAAACACGTGGAACGGCATGGGGTCACTGACAGTGGGCCCGCCTGGCCCACTGGTCAGGTTTGACCAGTCGCCGCGCCCCTTCTCCCTCCTCTGTCCGAGCGAGGCGAGGCTCTGGCGATGCTCGCCGGCGAACGGCGGCACCTCGCGGCCTCTGGAGGGCGGGGATGGATCCACCAGACTAGGGCGGTCCTCCCGGTAGTCGTTGGGTCGGCGGGGACGGAGCGAGCTGCCGGCGGCGAGCTTCGCGGCGGAGGAATGCTTCGGTGGCGAAGTGGTTTTGTGGCGGCGATGGCTCCCGAACAAAATTAAGTAGGGGAAAAGGCTCACGGGAGGATGTGGGGGTTCCTGGTGGAGAGAGTGGAGAGGGGGAGGCTCTGGTGACGCCGGAACGGCCGGGACCGTGGCGGTGGCTGTGGTTGCCGGAGCTGGGGAAGTAGGCCTCCCTGGGTTGATTGGTGGTCACAGAAGCATTGTGGGAGCATAGTGAGGATGCCTTGCGAACGCAACGTGCTCAGATGCCTCCTTTTATAGAGCAACGAGGACGGTTCAGTGGCGGCCGCGGATGAGCTCGTTGGCGACCGTCTGTCTGTAGCCGCAGAGCGTCGTGGCGGCGACAAGTGCTAGAGGACGATGCTGCGGATGAGCTTGAGCTTTTCAAGGGGGCAGGTGGCGAGCCGGGGTGGCTTGGGCGGCGCCGACCACGGCAGAGGCGCGCTGTGGTCGCCGGTGTGCCACTAAAAGTTCTGTCGGCGGCGCTGTAGGCTGCCAGGGTGGCTTGGCTGGTTCCTGCGAGCGGATGAGGTCGGGGGGTGCGGCTCTGTAGGAGAGCAAGGGCCGGGGCGCGACGCGGCGACCCGAGCGCACGCACGTGCAAAACGCGCGCTCTGGGCGCGCCTAGAGCATGCACGCCAAGCGTTCGGCGAAATGCCAGAGCATGCTAGGCGGCTAGGGTGGAGCTAGGGATTAGCAGGTCTAGGCTAGTGTCCCCTAGGAGATTAGTGGACATGTTGGTTTGCCCAGAGGTACATGGTCACAATGCAAAGACAAAATCATGTCAAAACTGGCCATGCACACCAGGTGTTTGACAAAATGCTAATGGCATCTAGGCATCTCTTGGGGTTGCCCAAATCTTCAGATCAAAATCTCTTTAGAAGCATGAGATGGTGGTAAGGTTAGTTGGCCAAATTTAGAAACTTGTTAGTGCAAAACTTTGAGAAAACCAAATCTGGTCAGCAAGAAAAGTATATGGTTTCATGGACTAAAACTACTCCAATGGGTTCACTCTATTGGAATTAGGGGTTTGGTAAGGTGTAGTACAAGCAGGAGAAAGCTCATGGGTAAAGGAGCAAGTTAGAAGATGGTTGCAGTACAAATCATCAAGTTAGACCAGAGTGAAAAAGAGGATGATTCACTCAAATTTTTCAAAGAACATAAATAGGTTTTTGCACAAAGTGGAATAATATGCTCCTACTGAACTCCCCTAAATTTGGTAGAAGTTTTAAAGAAATATTTAAATAGGTTGTAGTGTAAAATTGCCCACTGGACCAGATTTGAAAACTTGGTGTATAACTCAAAATATCCAATGAATGAAATATCTTTTTTTGCATAAAAGTGATTTAAAAGCATCACATGACATCTCCAAATTTTGGTGGGATTTTTAAATAAATTTATCAAAGTATTGCAGTGCAAATGGAACCCTGAAATTTATGAAAAACCAATTTAGAGAAATAAAGCTCAGGGAAAAATAATTATATAGATAATCCAACTGATAAAAGAATTTTTTTTTTCTTAAGAGGGGAAATAAGTCCAATAATGACTGAAAAGTTTTCACTTGGGGTCAAAATTTCCATAATAATAAAGAAAAGAATGGTTCTGAAATCAGGAGAAAACCCAGAAACTAAAAGTTTTAGTTTCCTGGCAAAATTTTAATTAATAAAACAAGGTTAAAACTTTTGGGGTGTCACAGATAGATCTCATACACTTGTGGGTTATCAAGACTCTTTTCTGGCGTCATTGTCGGGGAGTGAAGCGCCTTTGGTAAGTGGAACTTGGTAAGGAAAAATTTATATAATGTGCTGAAATTTACTGTCACTTGTTACTATGGAACATAATCCTTTGAGGGGCTTGTTCGGGGTATCTTCACCCCGAACAGTAGAGCAAAGAGTTGCTCCTCAACCTAGTGAACCTACTGAATATGTTTACTTTGAAATTCCTTCGGGTATGATAGAGAAACTGCCAGCTAATCCTTTTACAGGAGATGGAACATTGCATCGCGATTTACACCTAATCTTTGTGGATGAAGTTTGTGGATTATTTAAGCCTGCAGGTATGCCCGATGATGTTGTCAAGAAGAAGGTCTTCCCTTTATCTTTGAAGGGAGAGGCATTGACATGGTTTAGGCTATGTGATGATATGGGATCATGTAACTACAAACGATTGAAATTGGAATTTCATCAGAAGTTTTATCCTATGCATCTTGTTCATCATGATCGTAAATATATATATATAATTTTTGGCCTCGCGAAGGATAAAGCATCGCTCAAGATTGGGGGAGGCTTAAGTCAATGTTATATTCATGCCCCAATCATGAGCTCTCTAGAGAAATGATTATTTATAAATTTTACGCTCGGCTTTCTCTCAACAATCGCTCCATGCTTGATACTTGTTGTGTTGGGTCTTATATGATGAAGACTATTGAATTCAGATGGGATTTATTGGAAAGAATTAAACGCAATTCTGAAGATTGGGATCTCGATGAAGGTAAGGAGTCAGGTATGCCACCTAAGTTTGATTGTGTTAAATCTTTTATGGACACCAATGTTTTTCGTGAATTTAGCACTAAATATGGACTTGACTATGAGATATTAGCTTCTTTCTGTGAATCATTTGCTACTCATGTTGACCTCCCTAAGAAGAAGTGGTTTAAATATAATCCTCCCACTGAAGTAAAAGTATTTGCACCTATTAAAGTTGAAGAAAAGACTATCCCTTATAATGATCCTATTGTTCCTACTACTTATGTTGAGAAACCACCTTTCCCTGTTAGGATAAAGGATCATGCTAAAGCTTCAACTGTGGTTCATAAGAGTAATACTAAAACACCTACACCACCTGAGAAGATTAAAGTTGAACCTGATATTTCTATGGTTAAAGATCTCTTGGCTGATAATATTGATGGGCATGTTATTTACTTCTGTGATGAAGCTGCTAGAATTGCTAGACCAGATAATAATCATAAACATAGACCTGTTGTAGGCATGCCTGTTATTTTTGTTAAAATAGGAGATCATTGTTATCATGGCTTATGTGATATGAGTGCTAGTGCCAGTGCCATACCTCATTCCTTATACAAAGAAATTATGCATGATATTGCACCCGCTGAGATAGAAGAAATAGATGTTACAATTAAGCTTGCCAATAGAGATACTATTTCACCAATTGGGATTGTTGGAGATGTTGAAGTCTTGTGTGGGAAAGTTAAATATCCTGATGATTTTCCTGTTCTTGGTTCCCCACAAGATGACTTTTGTCCCATTATATTTGATAGACCCTTCTTGAATATTGTTAATCCTATGTTAGATTGCGAAAAGGATGTTGTTACTATTGGTTTGGGAGATATGTCTCATGAGTTTAACTTCGCTAAATTTCATAGACAACCCCATGATAAAGAATTGCCTAGTAAGGATGAAGTTATTGGTCTTGCTTCTATTGTCATGCCTCCTAATGATCCTTTAGAACAATATTTGCTAGACCACGAAAATGATATGTTTATGAATGAAAGAAGGGAGATAGATGAAGTATTCTTTAAACAGGGACCTATTTTGAAACACAACTTGCCTGTTGAAATCCTAGGGGATCCTCCACCACCCAAGGGTGATCCCGTGTTTGAACTTAAACCATTACCTGATACTCTTAAATATGCTTATCTTGATGAAAAGAAGATATATCCTGTTATTATTAGTGCTAACCTTTCAGAGCAGGAAGAGGAGAGATTATTGAAAACTCTGAAGAAGCACCATGCTACCATTGGATATACTCTTGATGATCTTAAGGGCATTAGTCCCACTCTATGCCAGCACAAAATAAAATTGGAGAAAGACGCTAAACCAGTTATTGATCACCAACGACGGTTAAATCCTAAGATGAAAGAAGTGGTAAGAAAGGAAATACTAAAGCTCCTGGAGGCAGGTATAATTTATCCTGTTGCTGATAGTCACTGGTGAAGTCCTGTCCATTGTGTCCCTAAGAAGGGAGGTATTACTGTTGTTCCTAATGATAAAGATGAATTGATCCCACAAAGAAGGATGCTAAACCTAGACTTATTAGATGGGTTCTCTTACTACAAGAATTTGATTTGCATATTATTGATAAAAAGGGAGCTGAGAACCCCGTTGCAGACAACTTGTCTAGGTTAGAGAATGTTCTTGATGACCCACTACCTATTGATGATAGATTTCCTGATGAACAATTAGCTGTCATAAATGCTTCTTGTACTGCTCGATGGTATGCTGATTATGCTAATTACATTGTTGCTAAATTTATACCACCTAGTTTCACATACCAGCAAAAGAAAAAGTTCTTCTATGATTTAAGACATTACTTCTGGGATGACCCACACCTTTATAAAGGAGTAGATGGTGTTATTATACGTTATGTACCTGAGCATGAACAGAAACAGATTCTACCCAAGTGTCACTCCAAGGCATATGGAGGACACCACGCTGGATATAGAACTGCACATAAGGTATTGCAATCCGGTTTTTATTGGCCTACTCTCTTCAAAGATGCCTGTAAGTTTGTCTTGTCTTGCGATGAATGTCAAAGAATTGGTAATATTATTAGACGTCAGGAAATGCCTATGAATTAGTCTCTTGTTATTGAACCATTTGATGTTTGGGGCTTTGATTATATGGGACCGTTCCCTTCCTCTAACGGGTATACACATATTTTAGTTGTCGTTGATTACGTTACTAAGTGGGTAGAAGCTGTTCCAACTAGTAGTGTTGATCATAACACCTCTATTAAGATGCTTAAAGAAGTTATTTTCCCAAGGTTTGGAGTCCCTAGATATTTAATGACTGATGGTGGTTCACATTTTATTCGTGGTGCTTTTCATAAAATGCTTGCTAAGTATGATGTTAATCATAGAATTGCATCTCCATATCACCCACAGTCTAGTGGTCAAGTAGAATTGAGTAATAGAGAGCTTAAATTGATTCTGCAAAATACTATTAATAGATCTAGAAAGAATTGGTCCAAGAAACTTGATGATGCATTATGGGCTTATAGAACTGCATATAATAATCCTATGGGCATGTCTCCATATAAAATGGTTTATGGAAAAGCATGTCACTTACCTCTCGAACTAGAACATAAGGCTTATTGGGCCATTAAAGAGCTCAATTATGATTTCAAACTTACCGGTGAGAAGAGGTTATTTGACATTTGCTCACTTGATGAATGGAGAACTCAAGCCTATGAGAATGCCAAACTGTTTAAAGAAAAAGTTAAAAGATGGCATGACAAAAGGTTACAAAGGCGTGAGTTTAATGTAGGTGATTATGTGTTGCTGTACAACTCTCATTTAAGATTTTTTGCAGGAAAACCTATCTCTAAATGGGAAGGCCCTTACGTTATCGAGGAGGTCTATCGTTCCGGTGCCATAAAAATCAACAACTTCGAAGGCACAAGTCCGAAGGTGGTGAACGGTCAAAGAATCAAACATTATATCTCAGGTAATCCTATAAATGTTGAAACTAATGTTATTGAAACCGCAACCCCGGAGGAATACATAAGGGACACTTTCCAGAATGTTTCTGACTCCAAAAAGGAGTAGGTATGTGGTATGGTAAGTAAACCGACTCCAAAACAGTTCTAATAGCAGTTTTTCTCCCTTTTGGAATATTTTAGAAAATAGGAAAATAAGAAGTAGTCTAGGAAGGACACCAGGCGTCCACGAGGGTGGAGGGCGCGCCCTATCCCCTAGGCGCGCCCCCTGCCCTGTGGTCACCTCGTGTGCTCTCCGGACTCCGTTTTCTTGCACCATACTTCTTTTGGTCGGTAAAAATTCATTATATAATCTCCCGAAGGTTTTGTCCACCGTATCATGCAAATATCCTCTGTCTTGTTTCGAGCTGTTTTCTGTCAGATTTGTCAAGGCCAGGCATCATGAAGTCACCCTCCTCCAACAATGAAGACAAGGATGCTTGACTATTGAAGATAGTGCTGAAGAGAGAAGAACCCGGGGAGATCAACAAGGAGGATGAGATCAAGAAGGTCATGGAGGAACAAGCTTCGGCGGGAGAAAAGCGAGACATCCAACCTCTTCCCGACCTCTTTACCCCAACTGAGATTGAAGCTTCCAAGATGATTGAGTTAGCTCGCATACAAAACAAGTATCTCACAAGTGAAAATATTTTGTTGAAGGATCATATCGTCGCACTCAAGGGCATTATCTGCAAATTGGAAGAGCTCCTACGCTCGATGTGCGACTATCCATCATCATCACCACCTTCTTCACCGGCAAAGGAGACATAATCACATGTGTATGGGAACTCCCTTGGCAACTGCCAAGCTTGGGGGAGGTGCCCCGGTATCGTATCACCATCACACTCCTATCTTTACCATTTTACTTAGTTCGATCCTTTTAGTAATATCTTGATCTAGTAGAATAGAGTTTTGGTATGATTTAGTTTTGAGTTTTGCCTTATGATCCCTCTATGTAATCGAGTCCATGAGCTATATATAATAAAGATTAGTGTTGACTCAAGGGCTTTGCTATCTTGCTATGATCTTGAGGGCATAAAAGAAAGAATAAAAAGAAATAAAGAGATCATAGTGATCTTATGGAGAGTAATGACTTCACATATAAAGTGTATGATGAATAAAAGTTGTTGAGAGATGACAAACATAGTTTTGGTCATCGTTGCAATTAATAGGAAGTAATAAAGAAAGAGAGGTTTACACATATAAATATACTAGATTGGACATCTTTTATGATTGTGAGCACTCATTAAAATTTGACATGCTAAAGAGTTGATGTTGTACAAGGAAGACAACGTAATGGGATATGTTTTCTTATATCCGAAATAAAGTATATTGTCATGGATCATTCAACATGTTGAGCTTGCCTTTCCCTCTCATTCTAGCCAAATTCCTTCCACCAAGTAGAAATACTACTTGTGCTTCCAAATATCCTTAAACCTAGTTTTTCCATGAGAGTCCACCACCTACCTATGGATTGAGTAAGATCCTTCAAGTAAGTTGTCATGTTGCATGCAATAAAAATTACTTCCTAAATATGTATGACTTATTAGTGTGGAGAAAATAAGCTTTATACGATCTTGTGATATGGAAGTAATAAAAGTGATGGACTGCATAATAAAGGTCCATATCACAAGTGGCAATATAAAGTGACATTCTTTTGCATTAAGATTTCGTGCATCCAGCCATAAAAGCACATGACAACCTCTACTTCCCTATACGAAGGGCCTATCTTTTACTTATGCCTTTTACATTAAGCAAGAGTCAAGGTGATCTTCACCTTTCCTTTTTACATTTTACTATAGGCCCCTATCTTTCTCTGTGTCCGATTAAAACTTCATAACTGTAAGTATTGCGTGAGTGTAGCAATTGTGAAAGACTAAATGATAGTTGAGTATGTGGACTTGCTGACAAGCTCTTATAATGATTCTTTTCGATGTTATGATAAATTGCAATGGCTTCAATGATCAAGATCATAGTTTGTTACTTTTCAATGAAGTTTCTGATTCATACTTGACATTATGAATAGATTGTTACTTTAGCATGAGAAGTCATATGACAATATCTATAAATGTTGCTGTTATAAGAATGATCATGATGCCCTCATGTCCATATTCTATTTTATCGACACCTCTATCTCTAAAACATGTGGACATATTTTTCGATATCGGCTTTCGCTTGAGGACAACCAATGTCTAAGCTTGGGAGAGTTGATACGTCCATTTTGCATCATTCTTTTATATTGATATTTATTGCATTAAGGGCTATTATTACACGTTATTTCACAATACTTATGCGTAATCTCTCTTATTTTACAAGGTTTACATAAAGAGGGAGAATGCCGGCAGCAGGGATTCTAGGATGGAAAAGGAGCAAATATTAGAGACCTATTCTGCACAACTCCAAAAGTCCTAAAACTCCACTAAAGTCATTTTTGGATTTAATAAAAAATATTGAGTGGAAGAAATACCAGAGGGGGAACCCTCTGTCCACGAGGCTGGGGGTGCGCCCCCTACCTCGTGGGCCCCGTGGCAGCCCTCCGGTGACCATCTTCTGCTATATGAAGGCTTTTACCCTAAAAAAATAATAAGCAATCTTACGGGACGAAACTTTGCCGCCAGGAGGCGGAACCTTGGCAGAACCAATCTAGCTAGGGCTCCGACTGAGCTGTTCTGCCGGGGAAACTTCCCTCCGGGAGGGGGAAATCATCACCATCGTCATCACCAACGATCCTCTCGTCGGGAGGGGGTCAATCTCCATCAACATCTTCACCAGCACCATCTCCTCTCAAACCCTACTTCATCTCTTGTATCCAATCTTTGTACCAAAACCTCAGATTGGTACATGTGGGTTGCTAGTAGTGTTGATTACTCCTTGTAGTTGATGCTACTTGATTTATTTGGTGGAAGATCATATGTTCAGATCCTTAATGCATATTAATACCCCTCTGATTATGAACATGAATATGCTTTGTGAGTAGTTGCGTTTGTTCCTGAGGACATGGGTGAAGTCTTGCTATTAGTAGTCATGTGAATTTGGTATTCGTTCGATATTTTGATGAGATGTATGTTGTGTCTCCTCTAGTGGTGTTATGTGAACGTTGACTACATGACACTTCACCATTGTTTGGGCCTAGAGGAAGGCATTGGGAAGTAATAAGTAGATGATGGGTTGCTAGAGTGACAGATGCTTAAACCCTAGTTTATGCGTTGCTTCGTAAGGGGCTGATTTGGATCCATATGTTTCATGCTATGGTTAGGTTTACCTTAATACTTCTTTTGTAGTTGCGGATGCTTGCAATAGGGGTTAATCATAAGTGGGATGCTTGTCCAAGAAAGGGAAGTACCCAAGCACCGGTCCACCCACATATCAAATTATCAAAGTAACGAACGCGAATCATATGGGCGTGATGAAAACTAGGTTGACGATAATTCCCATGTGTCCTCGGGAGCGCTTTTCTCTATATAAGAACTTGTCCAGGCTTGTCCTTTGCTACAAAAAGGATTGGGCCACCTTGCTGCACCTTATTTACTTCATTGCTTGTTACCCGTTACAAATTATCTTATCACAAAACTATCTGTTACCGATAATTTCAGTGCTTGCAGAGAATACCTTACTGAAAACCGCTTGTCATTTCCTTCTGCTCCTTGTTGGGTTCGACACTTTTACTTATCGAAAGGAATACGATAAATCCCCTACACTTGTGGGTCATCGACCATCTCCCGCTATACCGCCGAGATGATGGGGAGGGGATAGCCGCCGCCATGCCCATCTTCAGCGAGCGCGGTCTTGTGTCGACGAAGCCTTCCCTGCTGGCAGGCTCCCTAGTGGACGTGTCCTCTGGTGACCACTCCTCCGAAGCCACCTTGGAGGGGGAGGGGGAGACCACTGCCCCGCGGCAGAGTGACCTCCTCCACGACTTCTCTGATGACAATGACACTGGTGCGCACCCGGTCAGGGAGTTGGTGCGCTCTGTCGGGGTCACCACAAGATCCGGGGGGGACCCCTCCGAAGAAGCAGAGGCGAGGGGTCCCGAAGAGGGATAGGTCAGTGTTGCTTCCCCTGAGCAGCGCTCCTGCTTCGCCGCCATCATCCAGCGTGGGGACAGCCACGCGCCCATCTGCTCCTGAGAACGCAGCGCCGCCCACACCCGGGAAGTTCGCGCTTGTGGGCCTGAAGAGGAACTACGTCGCCGTGGACCAGTAAGTTCTCCTCCTTGCCCTTGCTCTTGGATTTCGATGTAGTGCTTAATATTTTCATTTGATGTCAAGCCGCCGCTGGCGTTAAAGAGGAAGAAGGGGGGCACTGCATCCGCCGAGACCAAGCGCACTATTGTGGTCGCCGCCGCTCCAACTTAGAGGGGCGCAGCAGCTACTGTCGCTCCTGCAGCAGTGCTGCCCTCCCGAAGCTCCGGGTCCCAGCCTCAGGAGGAGACGGCTCCCGCGGCAGAGCTGACCCCGGAGGCGCCTATGCTTGACTCGCTTTCCGGGGACCCAAGATCTCTGGAGCCCCCTGTCCTATCTGCTGCTGCTGCTCCGCCGGTCTTGGTGCCGGCAGCGCCTCCTCTTCCATCCACCATGCCGTGGGGCCATGGTGCTTCTCCCATGTCTAGAGCCCTGGAGGAGGCCTGCTCCGCGCTGGACCAGCTTTGGGATGATCTTCAGGGTCCGGACGAGTGCAGGGCATCGGAGCGCCTGGAGCTGGTCTCGGGGTGGCTCCGAGCCGATGCGTCTGTCCGGACGGCCTGGGGCCAAAGCCGTGGCTGCTACCTCTTGAGCATGCATTGGTTTTCCCTTGAAGAGGAAAGGGTGATGCAGCAAAGTAGCGTAAGTATTACCCTCAGTTTTGAGAACCAATGTGTTAATCCAATAGGAGACGACACACAAGTCACCTAGTACCTGCACAAACAATGAAGAACCTTGCAACCAACGCGATAAAGGGGTTGTCAATCCCTTCACGGTCACTCGCAAAAGTGAGATCTAATAAAGATAGTAAAGTAAATATTTTTGGTATTTTTATTGTATAGATTGGAAAGTAAAGATTGCGAAATAGTAAACAAGATGCGATGTAAACAAAAGAGATGTAATATAATAGAAAAGAGACCCGGGGCCATAGGTTTCACAAGTGGCTTCACTCAAGATAGCATGTATTACGGTGGGTGAACAAATTACTGCCGAGCAATTGATAGAAGAGAGCATAATTATGAAGACATCTAAGGCAATGATCATGAACATAGGCATCACGTCCGTGTCAAGTAGAAAGAAACGATTCTGCATCTACTACTATTACTCCACACATCGACCGCTATCTAGCATGCATCTAGAGTATTAAGTTCATAAGAATAGAGTAACGCATTAAGCAAGATGACATGATGTAGAGGGATAAACATAAGCAATATGATATAAACCCCATCTTTTTATCATCAATGGCAACAATACAATACGTGCCTTGCTGCCCCCACTGTCACTGGGAAAGGACACCGCAAGATTGAACCCAAAGCTAAGCACTTCTCCTATTGCAAGAAAGATCAATCTAGTAGGCCAAACTAAACCGATAATTCAAAGAGACTTGCAAAGATATCAAATCATGCATATAAGAATCAGAGAAGAACCAAATAATATTCATAGATAATCAAGTTCATAATTCCACAATTCATCGGATCTCGACAAACACACCGCAAAAGAATATTACATCGAATAGATCTCCAAGAACATCGAGGAGAACTTTGTATTAAGAATCAAAGAGAGAGAAGAAGCCATCTAGCTAATAACTATGGACCCGAAGGTCTGTGGTAAACTACTCACACTTCATCGGAGAGGCAATGATGTTGATGTAGAAGCCCTCCATGATCGATCCCCCCTCTGGCAGATCGCCGAAAAAGGCCACAAGATGGGATCTCACGGGTACAGAAGTTTGCGGCGGTGGAAAAGTGGTTTCTAGGCTCCGCCTGATGTTTCTAGGGTATAAGAGTATATATAGGCGAAAGAAGTACGTCGGTGGAGCTATGAGGGGCCCACGTGGGTGGGGACGCACCTACCCCCTAGGCGCGCCCTCCTGCCTTGTGGCTTCCTCGTACAGTCCCAGACTTCAACTCCAAGTCTTCTGGATTGCTTTTGGCACAAGAAAGATCCTCGCGAAGGTTTCGTTCCATTTGGACTCCATTTGATATTCCTTTTCTGCAAAACTCCAAAATAAGCAAAAAAACAAAAACTGGCACTGGGCCTCGGTTAATAGGCTAGACCCAAAAATAATTTAAAATAGCATATTAAAGCCCAATAAACATCCAAAACAGATATATAATAGCATGGAACAATCAAAAATTATAGATACGTTGGAGACGTATCAAGCATGCCAAGCTTAATTCCTGCTCATCCTCGAGTACGTAAATGGTAAAAACAGAATTTTTGATGTGGAATGCTACCTTGCATATTTCACAATGTAATTTTCTTTATTGTGGCATGAATGTTCAGATCCGAAAGATTCAAGACAAAAGTTTAATATTGACATAAAAACAATAATACTTCAAGCATACTAAAAAAACAATCATGTCTTCGCAAAATAGTCTGGCTATGCTCTATCTTCATCACACAAAGTATTTAATCATGCACAACCCCAGTTTCAACCAAGCAATTGTTTTATACTTTAGTATTTTCAAACTTTTTCAATCTTCAAGCAATACATGAGCGTGAGCCATGGACATAGCACTATAGGTGGAATAGTATGGTGGTTGTGGAGAAGACAAAAAGGAGAAGATAGTCTCACATCAACTAGGTGTATCGACGGGCTATGGAGATGCCCATCAATAGATATCAATGTGAGTGAGTAGGGATTGCCATGCAATGAATGCACTAGAGCTATATGTTTATGAAAGCTCAACAAAAGAAACTAAGTGGGTATGCATCCAACTTGCTTCCTCACAAAGACCTAGGGCACTTTTGAGGAAGCCCATCATTGGAATATACAAGTCAAGTTCTATAATGAAAAATTCCCACTAGTATATGAAGGTGACAACATAGGAGACTCTCTATCATGAAGATCATGGTGCTACTTTGAAGCACAATTGTGGTAAAAGGATAGTGCATCGCCCCTTCTCTTTTTTTCTCTCTTTTTTTTATTTGGGCCTTTTCTATTTTTTTATGGCCTCCTTTTTTTTATTTGTATAGAGTCTCATCCCGACTTGTGAGGGAATCATAGTCTCCATCATCCTTTCCTCACATGGGACAATGCTCTAATAATGAAGATCATCACACACTACTAGGGAAAATCCTATACACAGAATCTTATCAGCAGCGCGCTTCAAAATAACTCGCTGCTGCTAACTAGCAGTAGCGCGCACAAACGAAACTCGCTGCTGAGACAAATATAGCAGTAGCGCGTCCTCTCAAAGACGCGCTGCTGCTATAATTCCTACGAGGCCGCCGCGGGGCTAGTGATAGCAGCAACGCGTTATAGCGACGCGCGCTGCTGCTACATAGCATAGTAGCAGCGCATTTCTCAGATAAGCGCTACTGCTAAATTTCCTACAAAAATTTAGTCCCACCTCGCTCCGTGAAGAGAGTTTCTACCACCTTAAATATGTTACTTCTCAAACTTTGACAAGCACTTGATCTTCATTGAACTCTATGTGTAGAATTTGTGGCTGCAATATGAGTCTTCACCTGTTCCTAAACCGGTGAGGACTCATATTGACAAATCAGGTTGTACACAAAAAGATCGTTGATGATCAATGTATTTTTGATATATTGAACAAAGTCTATTTTTACATGCTGACACGTAGCAGTAGCGCTTTATTGTGAAAGGTGCTGCTGCTAGATAGCTTAGCAGTAGCGTCTTTTCCTAAAGCGCGCTACTGCTAAGCCATTCATCTCCCCATCTCCTCCATTCCGATCCACTCACAAACACAGCCACTCAATCCTCTCCGTCTGCGCCGCGCGCCGGTCCACCCCCGTCACCCCTCCTCCGTCTGCGCCGCGCGCCGTCACCTCCTCCTCCTTGTTGGACTCGGTACCGGCCTCCTCCTCCTCCGTCCTCCCTCTCCACTCGCTGCTGGCCGGCCCCTCCTCTCTCCGCCTTCCTCCTCCATCCTCCCTCAACTGGCCGCGCCGGCCGGCCCCTCCTCGCTCCGCCTTCCTCCTCCGTTCTCCCTCAACTGGCCGCGCCGGCCGGCCCCTCCTCGCTCCGCCTTCCTCCTCCATCCTACTCTCTTCTCCCTCCTCGAGTCGCCCCTCATTCTCCCTCCTCCTCATATGCAACATTTTGATTTAGTTGATATAATTTAGTTGATTTAGTAGGCTAGTTGATTTAGTTGACTTAGAACATTTTGATTTAGTAGGCTAGTTCATATGCAACATTTTGATTTAGTTGATATGATTTAGTTGATTTAGTAGGCTAGTTGATTTAGTTGACTTAGAACATTTTGATTTAGTTGATTTAGTTGACTTAGAACATTTTGATTTAGTTGATTTAGTAGGCTAGTTCATACGCAACATTTTGATTTAGTTGATATGATTTAGTTGATTTAGTAGGCTAGTTGATTTAGTTCACTTAGAACATTTTGATTTAGTTGATCGTTAATCCTTTGCTCATATTGCTTTAGGAAGAATGGCGCCACCACCACCACCACTATGTCGACTGTGCAAGTCAAGATGCGCCAGCAGCCTTGCAACTGGCAAGCTGTTCGGCATCTACTTCCAGCCGAGTTTTCATCATGCGGCGGTAAGAAATTAGATGAAATGTAATAACTATTTTATTTTTAGTGTTGGCATTACTGCATTGTGTCATTTTGCTTATTTTACACAGATCGTCCCATGCAATGTGAGGTTGAAATTCAACAAGCTGACAGGAGACACTGTGACATTTGAGGCTCCTGGGGGGCCGTACACTATGGAGGTCGAGAAAGGACACAATATGTCGCAGATTGGAGGAGATGGATGGCCCCGTTTCGTCGCTCGCATGCATCTTACTGGTGGTGAGTTGATCAGCTTCAACTTCCGAGCAGAAAGACCCAAGCTAGCTGTCATTTATCTCAACCTGGTGGAAGATGATGAAGATGACGAAGATGATGAAGATGATGAAGATAATGAGGACCCACTCAATGAAGATGATGAGGACCCACTTCATGAAGCCATCGTAGCTCAAAGAACAAGGTTGAGTGAGGAGGAGGTGTCCAACCTGTGGGACATAATTCCGCCACGTGCTGACTTTGTCGGGGTGCCATTCATGACCCGCTTGACAAATACCATGGTTGATCGACATGATATGGTATGTTATACTTACAAATGCAAATTAATAGTGTGAATTACTTAGTGTACAATCCAATGATATGGTATGTTGTGTGGAATCTAGTCGATGATATGTTTTAGTGTAGAGTTCGATCACATGCTTATTAGTGTAGAATCTAAGGAAACTATTAATAGTGTAGATAATCCATATGTACTTATTTGCGAGGCTATTTATTAATTGATATGTTTTTCTTATTCAGAAATTGGCAAAGAGCATATCTGTGAGTTATGGTATCGAGCCTGATGAAGAAGGCTCAGCTGGACTACGCCTTACTGCAAGGGGCTCCGTCATAACCTGTACTTACCGCGTGGACACGGACGGTCCCACACACTTAAACTCAGTTGGGTGGAAGAAATTCCTCGATGGCAAGAATCTTCGTGTTGGACAGGCCATCCTAATTACTATCAGGAACACCAACCGCCCAGGCTTGAGGATGATGATTGTCTTCGATATCATCTAGAACTACATGTGTGTGTGTGGCTATATCATCTAGAACTACATATGTGTGTGTGGCTATATCATCTAGAACTACATATGTGTGTGTGGCTATATCATCTAGAACTACATATGATGATCGTCGTCGATATCATCTAGAACTACATATGATGATCGTCGTCGATATCATCTAGAACTACATATGATGATGGCCGTTGATATGACCTTGTACTGCTTGAGGATGCATGTTGACTATGCATGAAATTGTTATCTAGTACTCCCTTCGTTCCAAATTACTTGTCGTGGTTTGAACTAAAACCACGACGAGTAATTTGGAACGAAGGGAGTACTACCTAGTAATGGTTTATGAATTTGATATCTACTAGCAGTACCTAGTATCTAGTATCTGAAAGGAGAACTGAAAGGGAAAGGGGTAATGGGAAAATGATGAAAGATATAGTAGTAGCGAGGGATGGCGAAATCGCTACAGCTAGTTAATAGTAGAGCATTCACAAAAAGCGCTGCTGATATCGTCAACAGTAGTAGCGCGGGTTAGGGCCGCGCTACTACTATGAGTTAGCTGTAGCGCCTTATTAGTAGCGCGGACACCCGCGCTGCTGCTAGCCTCAAAACCCGCGCTACTACTAGGGTTTTCCCTAGTAGTGACACTTTTATTTACTTGCAACTCAAGAATTACAACTCAATACTTAGAACAAAATATGACTCTATGTGAATGCCTCCGGCGATGTACCGGGATGAGCAATGATTCAAGGGTGACATGTATGAAAAATTATGAACGGTGGCTTTGCCACAAATACGATGTGAACGACATGATCATGCAAGGCAATATGACAATGATGAAGCGTGTCATAATAAATAGAACGGTGGAAAGTTGCATGGCAATATATCTCGGAATGGCTATGGAAATGCCATAATAGGTAGGTATGGTGGCTTTTTTGAGGAAGGTATATGGTGGGTGTATGGTACCGGCGAAAGTTGCGCGGTACTAGAGAGGCTAGCAATGATGGAAGGGTGAGAGTGCGTATAATCCATGGACTCAACATTAGTCATAAAGAACTCACATACTTGTTGCAAAAATCTACAAGTAATCGAAACAAAGTACTACATGCAAGCTCCTAGGGGAAGGGTTGGTAGGAGTTAACCATCGTGCGATCCCGACCTCCACACATAAGGAAGGCAATCAATAAATAAATCATGCTCCAACTTCATCACAAAACGGTTCACCATACGTGCATGCTATGGGAATCACAAACTTTCACACAAGTATTATTTAAATTAACAATTACTCAATTATCATGTCTCTAAGATCACCGTCCTCATATCTCAAAACAATCATGAAGCATCAAACTTCTCATAGTATTCAATGCACTTTATATGAAAGTTTTTATTATACTCATCTTGGATACCCATCATATTCGGACTAATTTAAAACCCAAGCAAATTACCATGCTGTTCTAAAAGACTCTCAAAATAATATAAGTGAAGCATGAGAGATTAATAATTTCTATAAAATAAAACCATCACTGTGCTCTAAAAAGATATAAGTGAAGCACTAGAGCAAAATTGTCTAGCTCAAAAGATATAAGTGAAGCACATAGAGTATTCTAATAAATTCTGATTCATGCGCGTCTCTCCCAAAAAGGTTTGCACAGAAAGGATGATTGTGGTAACCTAAAAATCAAAGACTCAAATCATACACGACGCTCCAAGCAAAACACATATCATGTGGTGAATAAAAATATAGCCTCAAGTAAAGTTACTGATAGACGAAGACGAAAGAAGGGATGCCTTCCGGGGCATCCCCAAGATTAGGCTTTTGGTTGTCCTTGAATTACCTTGGGGTGCCTTGGGCATCCCCAAGATTAGGCTCTTACCACTCCTTATTCCAAAATCCATCAAATCTTTACCCAAAAACTTGAAAACTTCACAACACAAAACTTCAACAGAAAATCTCATGAGCTCCGTTAGTATAAGAAAATAAACCACCACTTTAAGGTACTATAGTAAACTCATTATTTATTTATATTGTTGTTAAACCTACTGTATTCCAACTTCTCTATGGCTCATACCCCCCGATACTACTCATAGATTCATCAAAATAAGCAAACAACACACGAAAAACAGAATCTGTCAAAAATAGAACAGTTTGTAGCAATCTGCAACTTTAGAATACTTCTGTAACTCTAAAAATTCTGAAATAAATTGGTTGACTTGAGGAATTTGTCTATTAATCATCTGCAAAAATAATCAACCTAAAATCACTCTTCGGTGAAAAAATGACAGCTAATCTTGTGAGCGCAAAAGTTTCTATTTTTTACAGCAGGATCGCAAAGACTTCACCCAAGTCTTCCCAAAGGTTCTACTTGCCACAAGCACTAACTAAAACATAAAACCACATATAACCAGAATCTAGATGAATTATTTATTACTAAACAGGAGCATAAGGCAAAGAACAAAAAAAATTGGGTTGCCTCCCAACAAGCGCTATCGTTTAACGCCCCTAGCTAGGCATAAAAACAAGAATAGATCTAGGTATTGCCATCTTCGGTATGCAATCTATAAGTGGCTCTCATAATAGATTCATAAGGCAATTTAATTTCTTCCTAGAAAAGAGTTCCATGCCTTTCCTTAATGGAAATTGGAATCTAATATTTCCTTCTTTCATGTCAATAATTGCACCAATCGTTCTAAGGAAAGGTCTACCAAGAATAATAGGACATGTAGGATTGCAATCTATATCAAGAACAATGAAATCTATGGGCACATAATTCCTATCTGCAACAATAAGAACATCATTAATTCTTCCCATAGGTTTCTTAATGGTGGAATCCGCAAGTTGCAAATTTAAAGAACAATCATCAAATTCACGAAAACCTCGCACGTCACACAAAGTCTTTGGAAGCATGGAAACACTAGCACCCAAATCACACAAAGCATAGCATTCATAATCTTTAATCTTAATTTAATAGTAGGTTCACACGCATCATAAAGTTTTCTAGGGATAGAAACTTCTAGTTCAAGCTTTTCTTCATAAGATTGCATTGAAGCATCAACGATATGTTTAGTAAAAGCTTTATTTTGATTATAACCATGAGGAGAATTTAACATGGATTGCAACAAGGAGATACAATCTATCAAAGAACAATTATCATAATTAAATCCCTTGAAATCCAAAATAGTGGGTTCATTGCTATGTAAAGTTTTGACCTCTTCAAACCCACTTTTATCAATTTTTGCATCTAGATCTAAAAACTCCGAATCATTGGGACGCCTTTTAACTAAAGTTGACTCATCTCCAGTCCCATCTTTATCAAGAGTCATATCGTAAAACAAAGATTTAATAGGAGTCACATCAATCACTTTTATATCTTCATCATTATTATCATGAAAACTAGAAGAACACGCTTTTATAAAGCAATCTTTTTTAGCATGCATCCTAGTGGTTCTTTCTTTGCACTCATCAATGGAAATTCTCATGGATTTGAGAGACTCATTGGTATCATGCTCAGGGTGGAATAGATCTAAGTTTCCAAGAATCAACATCAAGAGAAATTATATCCATGTTTCTAGCCAACTCATCAGTCTTAAGCAATTTTTCTTCAATCAAAGCATTGAAATTCTTTTGCAAACTCATAAATTCATTAGCACTATTCTCAAAATCAGAGGGCATCTTTTTAAAATTTCCATAAGAGTTATTGTAGGGATTACCATAATTATTAGAGGAATTACTAGGAAACGGCCTAGAATTAAAATTGCCTCTATACTCGTTGTTACCAAAATTGTTCCTACCAACAAAATTCACATCCATAGATTCATTATTATTCTTAATAAAAGTGGACAAAGGCATATCATTAGGATCAGAATGAACACTTTTATTAGCAAACAATTTCATAAGTTCATCCATCTTTCCACTCATAACATTCTTTTTGACCAAAGAACAATAGGGCAACAGCCCTATTGTGTGTCATTTTTCATTAATAAGGAGAAACAAAATGTAATTTCTTACAGTGGTTGTTGGGGAAACAACCAAAAATGAAAGGATTACAACATATATGAAAAAGGTAAAGAAAAAGGTAATAACTAAATTATTAGATCTAAATATTGTCAATCCAGGATGACATGCCATCTTTCAAAGTTGGTTTGGCTCTCATCATGGTAATCTTGAAAGATCTGATAAAATCATATTTGCATTCATTAATTGAGCAGGGTATCCCCTCAAAAATCATCCCATTTCTCTGGTTCCAAATACTCCAGCAACCCACTATCATAATTTCCATAAAATGTTTGATTTTGTATCTGTGGCTGGCATCCATGATCATTCTGTGTATATCCAAGTCTGAATTCCATTCAAATCCAATATCCCACCAAAAACCTTGACTAAATGGACAAGTGAAGAGTAGGTGCATTCTATCTTCCATGTCTTCAGCATTACAGAATACACATGTAGTGGAATAAAAATGCATGCTCTTCCTTGTTAAAAGCTCACATGTGTTTATCCTGTCATTAAGCATAAGCCAGCAGAAAAATTTGTGTTTAGGAAGGCAGCATGACTTCCATATCCATTTAAAAGTATCTTCAGCATCTTCACCCTTCATAAGAAATTGATATATCCTCTTTGTCATGTTTTTATTGTTGCTCCAATTGAAATTCCAAATGTCATGATCCTGGTTGTGTCTGATGGCATTTAGTACCCCAGATAGTTGATGAAATTGCTGATGTGCTTGAATGGAAAGTGGTAGTTGAAATAAATTATACAAATTATCCATGTCCTTGGCATCCTTAATAGATATACTTTCCTTATAAGTGAAGGAGTGTAGCTCAGGAAACTTTAGCTTCATAATATCACCATTCCATTTATCCTCCCAAAGCATATTGGTGTCACCAGATTTAATATCACAAGTTGTCATATCTTTGAAATAATCATACATTTTCATACAATCCCTCCACCAAAAAGAGCCTTTGTTCCTGTTGACATGAGGCACTTCATTATTCTGATAATGGGCCTCCCAAATTAAATTGACCCAGGGTACATCCATCTTGTTGTAAAATTTGTAAAGATGCTTAATAAGTAGAGCATTGTTTTGTTCTCTCAAATTTAGAACTCCAAGACACCCTTGATTTTTTGGCTTACATATCATCTGCCAACTTGCCAAACATTTGCCTCCTTTATTAATATCCTTCCCATACCATAATAAGTTTCTGCTTGATTTATCAACATGATCTAGGATGGCAATATGCACTTTGAGAGAGAACATAGCAAATATTGGCATTGCAGCAACAACTGAATTAATATAGGTAAGTCTGCCAGAATAATTCATGAATCTAGCAACCCCAAATAATCTTTGTCAATTCTAGATATGACAGGAATGAGATCCTGAACTGATGGTTTAGTGGTGCCCATGGGTAAACCTAGATAAGTGAATGGTAGGTTCTCCACTTTGCATCCAAATGATGTGGCAAGTCTTGTAACCTCTAGATGATCTACATTAATGGGAATCATGGAGGATTTACTGAAATTAACAAAAAGACCCGTGGATAGACTGAAAAGATTCAGAAGGTATTTGAGGTGGATAATCTGGTCTTCATTAGCAGGCATAATCAACAGGGTATCATCAGCATACTGGATGATTGGATAATCTTGACCATATGCATGATTTATAGGAAGAGATAATTCACCATTAGACCAGGCTGCATTAATAATTGATTGAAGAAGATCAGCAGTAATAACATATAGCAAAGGGGAATGAGGATCCCCTTGTCTGACCCCTCTCTTACAGATGATTTTTTCCCAGCCACTCCATTAAGTAAGACAAAAGTAGAAGCAGATTGAAGAATATTGTGTACCCAATTGATCCACCTAGGTCCAAAACCTTTAGCTCTGAGCATGGCAATAATGGCTTTGTATTCCACCTTATCAAATGCCTTTTGAAAATCTAACTTTAAAATGATGATAGGTTTTTTAGATTGATGGCATAGATGGAGATATTCAAAGGCAAATCCCAAACAATCTTGTATATTTCTACCTTTGATAAACCCATATTGGTTCTCATGAATAGCTGATGTAATAATTCTCTGAGCTCTGTTAGCCATAAGCTTTGTCGGGGAAACTAATCCACGAACACCTATGGGACCGGCGGACCGAGCCCCTTTCGGTTCGGCGGGGAGCGGAGATCGCGCGAAGAGCGGATCGAGGCGAAGCACACGAGCAGTTTACCCAGCTTCGGAGCTCTCCGGCGAGATAATACTCCTACTGCTGCATGTCTGAGTGTATTGAGTTCTTGCTCGGGAGCGTTGAGTGCTACAGTACACACTAGCTGCTAACGAGACCGAGCGTGAGTGTTTTCTGCCTTCCAACCCCCCTCTACGTTGCGCATGGGCCTCCTTTTATATGCTCAAGGGGTCACCGACAGGTGGCAACGCAGACAAGGGTAAAAATGGAAAGGTGTTGCGGTTGGTACAACTACCTGTACAGTGTATCATACCTAACCCTGACGGCAGGGGCCAAAGGCATTAAATGCCTGTCTGCGTCGCCCAAATAGTGCAAAAAGGGACCATCAGGGACGCCACCGCTTGCCACGATGGCAATCTTGTCAGCGCCGCTAGCCACCGCGCACCGCTGGCTGCACAGCCTCTTGCCACGCGCGCCTGGAAAGGTCCCAGGGCGACACGTTGGTGGATGTGCTGGAGCACGGGTACAGAGTGGTAGCTTTCCGCGGCAAGCGCCTTGCCGCGGTGGTTGTCTTGTCGCGTCTGGAAGCTTGTCGCTCACCCGGCAAGCCTTGCCGCGGGGTGCTGCGACTGCCCGTGCACAAGTTCGGGATACTAGGGTACCCCTACTCTAGTACACCGACAAGCTTGGTAATAATTTTCAGAGGAATACTGACCAGGGAGATAGGTCTAAAATCATTCATATTGAGGGGGTTTGTAATCTTTGGAATAAGAGTGATGAAGGCAGTGTTGATACTCTGTATGTCACAGTTTCCTTCAAAAAAAATCCCAAATCATAGAGTAAATATCTTGTTTAATAATATCCTAGCACTTTTTTAGGAAAGCACCATTGAATCCATCAGGTCCAGGTGCTCTATCAGATGGAATATCTTTAATCACCTGGTTAATCTCCTCCATAGTGAAAGGGGCTTCCAGATCAGATAAGTCAAACGGCTGGATAATTTCCTCCAGATTAAAGAGCATATGTGGATCAATTGATTTACCCAATCTGTCTTTGAAAGATTTCCAGATGATAGCAGCCTTGTGATCATGGTTTTGGATAGGATTTCCATCATCATCATTGATAGAAGTAATAAAGTTTTTTCTGTAGCTTTGGCTAGCCATAGCATGGAAGAAATCAGTATTTTCATCATCAAGTTTCACACATCTCATTTTGAATCTTGTTTTCCAATAAATTATTTTCACTTCCAATAGTTTGGATATATGCCTCCTCAAAATAATCCTGAAATTGGCTTCCATAGTACTGAGTATTCTTTGATCTTCAATGCCATCCAGCATAGATAAAACATAATTACATGCAGAGATGTTAGTATTGAGCTTGGACAGGTTCTTACTCCATTTTTTGAGTCCCATTCTAAGACATTTGAATCTGGATGCAACATCTTGAGCAGAGTTTGTCAATTGATGGTTTTTATTCCAGCATTGTATGACAGTTTCATAAAAACCATCAAATTCAAACCAATAGTTTTCAAACCTGAATATGGAGGATTTAGGAACATCACTTCCAATCTGAATGTGTATAGGAACATCATCTGATGTAACTCTGGTGAGAGGATGAGCCAGGGTGTTAGGGAAAGATAGTGTCCAATTTGCAGAAGTAAATATCCAATCCAATTTTTCTAATAAAGGGTACTCTTGCATATTGCTCCATGTGAAATTTCTACCTTTAAGAGGGATCTCCACAAGATCTAACTGTTGGAGTAGGCTGTTAAACATGAGCATATTATTAGTGTCTCCTCCAGGTCTATTTCTGTCATCAGGGCTTCTTATTAAATTAAAATCACCAACCAACATCCAGTGTTCCATCTGTGATGCATCAATATTGTTTAGCCAATCAAAAAATCCACTCTGTGTTCATTCTGACAGGGCCCATATATATTACTGATATAAAATATATGCCCAGAAAGATTACATGTTAACTTGACAGTGATTTGGTAGGAAGATCGACTGATCACATTTCCACTGAATAAACTGCCATTCCATATAGTAATAAGTCCACCTGACAGACCAATTGCAGGATTATATGCAAACTGGTTGAATCTTCTAGGTGAAAAATTTCTGATATAAGCCTGGTCAAATGCTTCTCTTTTTGTTTCTTGAATACAAATTACACCACAATTACTTTCCTCAATTCTAGCTCTTAAATCATCCCATCTGGTTTGAGAGTTTATACCCCTGACATTCCAACTTAAAATATTCCAACTTCTATTCATTAAAATGTGCAGGTGTAATAGAGGTACAGGGATATGAGTTAATCATATCCACAAGATTATAGTAGTAATCACAAGGAGGCAATGTGTAATGTAACCAGATCTTTTTGTAGGTGCAACTGTCCCATATTGATTGCTCAAAATATAACTAACCATTCAGCCATCTCAAAATGCAAAAAACAAACAACTTGATGTTCCAATCAAATAGCTGGTAGCATATTTGCCCAAAACCTAGCTGACCATTCAGATAACTCAATATGCAGAATAGGTAATTCTTGATGTTCCACCAACATAAGCAAATAACGGAGTTTAACTCCTTACAAACCAGATTCCTAGATAAAACATAAGTAGCATTTCTTGAGCAAGGAAAATAAAATAAAGGCCTAAGGCCAGGTAGGGTCTTTTTACAGCAAGACCAACTGATATAATAACTAGACTTATTCATAGTCCACCATGGCCTTCAGCTTCTCTCCAGAGACCTCCTCAAGGGGTATCTGACACTGCTTGGTGGCGATAGCTTGGATGGTGTCCAGTGGCAACTCAGGTGGTGGCTTGGCTGTGGGGTCCACAATTTCAAATTCAAATTCTGCATTTAAGTTCTTCTGGCAGTTGTTAATGTTCTTGGCCTTGATAGCAGCAGCCTCATTCTTAAATCCAGCGCTCAATCCAGCAAGGCGACGACTGCGTCTGAGATCATTAACATCCAATGGAGCATTGTTTTTCTTCCTCTTATTGACCGCAGCGGGGATTGCAGCAGCATTAGACTGATCAGCCATCACAATAGGTGGTCCATTCACAGGAGAATTGTGGTCGCTAGCTATGAAGTCCAGCATAGCTGGGGATGGGACATGCTCAGTGTCGATTATGTTGAGAGGTTCATGGCATTTAGAGAGTTCAAAAGATTCATGGAGTTCAGTTATCTCAACTGAAGAAATAAATGGCTCCTGAGGAACAGCAGTAGCAATAGTCATCGGGCACTTCTTGACAGGTCCATGCTCCTCATCCACACATAGAATCTGGCATCTAGTACTAACAACTTCATATTCTGAGAGTTTTTCCATCATGTCAGGAGCAGCCACCATAATTTTGGACATCATGTCGTGCATAGCAATGAAGGCATCAGCGGCTTCCACTACAGGTTGGTTGGGTTGATGCAGCTCAGGGCTAAGTGGAGGAGTGTGAACCATAGGAATATCTTCATTAATTTCATTAGGCGCAAGATGGGCAGCTGGTGCAGCATGCTGATGCTCTTGGTCATGAAAATCAGCATCATGCCATATTCCTCCAAATGGCGCAAGGGGAATAGGGTGCATCACACCATCAGGTGGAATCGGATCTTCATCCCCACCCATAGCTCCGAGCAGATCAGATTGCAGAATGTATACAACACTTGTCCAGGACTGCCCGTGGCCGAAGTCATCAAGACTCTCACAGATAACATGACTGATAGAAATATCTAACAAATTTGGTACTCTAACTTTGACCAAGATACGGGCTTTGTTTGACATGTCCCTGTTCCAGACTAAGAATTTGGCAAAACCACTGACAGATTCCCTAACTTTATCCGGTCTCCAAGCTTCTAGAGGGTAGTTTACCATCATAATCCAAGCATCATGCGAAAGTGAAATCTCTATGATTAATACCTCTGTCATGACGGATAACTCTGAGGATCGAGTCACCAACGAAGTAAGGACTGTTGTTGATGGTGGTGTCAATGTCGCAGGCATGCTGAAACCTGACGAAGGCAGCCCCCATCCCGCATCTAGATATCTCCGCAATGCGAAAGCCACGCTCATGGTCAAGAAAATGATGTATGAGCATGGCATCAGTATCAAATTGGAGAGGATCCGGAGGTGGCGCAAGGGAGATGATGGCCCAGTCCCCGGACTGGACAAGGGGCTCACCGCCAAGGTAGTGGTAGGTACGTCGACGTCGATAGTCGTCCGCCTCCATAATGGCAGTACCAGGAGAGAGGAGAGGGATCGGGTCGCAAGGGTAAGTAGCCATGGCGTTGGTGGAAGTTGGGGAGGCGGTGGAGAACAATGGCGGAGCAGAGCAAGGATGAGCTGATGAACAGGGGGCTTGGCAGGTTGGGAGGTAGAATAGAGGAGGGGGTGGTGTTTTGGGGAGACGAGATGTCAAGCGGGTTATCGGTATCTGGTACTGGGTTGGTAGGTAGGTAGGTTTTGACCCGATATACGGGAGGATGGCGTTTAGAGTTGTAACAAAATCGAGATATATGGCCATATCTATAACAACTTCGACAACGGAATTCATTTTTGCAATCCAAACGAAAATGCTCATGGGATAAGCATTTGCCATAGAAGATATTCTGTTGTGATATATTAGGATGATGATTGAAGAGTGGCGGGGAGATTTGGGCTATGTGGTTGGGCTGAACATGGGCCGTGATCTGCAAGTGGCTGTCATCGATGGGGGTTTGGTTGATGGGTTGATGGGCCAGGTTAGATGGGCTAGGATTTTGAAAAGAAACCATGGCGCCCGAGATTGGCTCGTGATCCGAGATGGGGGCAGGATTGTTGATGAGAGTTGTGGAACGGCACGCCGGCGGCGTAGGTTTGGAACGGCGGCCAATATGAACAGAGTTTGCATCGGTGAGCATGCGTCTAGGAGATCTAGTGACCGTGGTCCATTCATGATCAATCTCATAAATCCAAGAATTATATTCTCTAATCCAAGCAGGACCACCGAAACCCCATAGGTGGAAATAACACGAGAAACTAGGACATTTGAAAGATCTAGGTTGGTAGATCATAAATCCCACCGCCTTAGAGATCACAGAAAATTTATAAACTTGTCCACAGAGGTGGATGACATGAAGATCAGATGGTGATCCCCCAACACATGCCTCAAGAGCAAGACCAACGTGTTCAACATTTAGGGGAAAAGACGATTGGCCAAAAGAGACGACAAGATGAAAAGCATCACTAGGATTGAGGCAATGCACAGGAGTGGAGAACCTTGTTCTAACCTTATTGGCGAAACCCACCCCCGGAGTGAGATCCAGGAGGGGAGGAACCATCTTGGCCGGAGAAGATTACCAGGAGGGTGAGCCATGGATCGCCGTAGGAGTCGCCCGTGGAGTCGCCAGGGAGGGGGAGGGAGGTGGGGGAGCCATTGCGAGATATTCAAGAGCTGCTTCTCAAGCAGACATTAATCTCTTCAATCGCATGAACTTTTTTACTAGTGGATCTCTCGGTGTGCCATTGAGAATAATTAACCATAATATTGTCTAGGAGTTTAGTAGCTTCTCCTAAAGTGATTTCCATAAAAGTGCCTCCCGCGGCCGAATCTAAAAGATTTCTAGAAGCAAAATTCAATCCGGCATAAAAAATTTGTATAATCATCCACAAATTCAAACCATGTGTAGGGCAATTATGTATCATTAATTAGATCCTCTCCCAAGCTTGTGCAACATGCTCATGATCAAGTTGCTTAAAATTCATAATATCGTTCCTAAGAGAGATCATCTTAGTGGGAGGAAAATACTTAGAGATAAAAGCATCTTTGCACTTATTCCATGAATCAATACTATTTTTAGGCAAAGAAGAGAACCAAGTTTTAGCACGATCTCTAAGAGAAAACGGAAATAGCTTCAATTTAACAATATCATTATCCACATCTTTCTTCTTTTGCATATCACACAAATCAATGAAGTTGTTTAGATGGGTTGCGGCATCTTCACTAGGAAGGCAAGAAAATTGATCTTTCATAACAACATTCAACAAAGCGGCACTAATTTCACAAGATTAAGCATCGGTAGTAGGAGCAATCAGAGTGCTAATAAAATCATTGTTGTTGGTATTCGAAAAATCACACAAATTTAGTATTATCTTGAGTAATTGTGACAAACAATCAATCCAACACACAAGCACACAAGAAGAAAGCAAAAAGATACGAATGGAAGGAGAGCAAAGAAAAGGCAAAGGTTTTCGAAAGTCGTTTTAGAAGTGGGGGAGAGGAAAACGAGAGGCGAATGGCAAATAATGTAATGCGAGGGAGAAGAGTTTATGATGGGTACTTGGTATGTCTTGACTTGGTGTAGATCTCCCCGGCAACGGCGCCAGAAATCCTTCTTGCTACCTCTTGAGCATGCGTTGGTGTTCCCTTGAAGAGGAAAGGGTGATGCAGCAAAGTAGCATAAGTATTTCCCTCAGTTTTGATCAATCCAATAGGAGACAACACACAAGTCACCTAGTACCAACACAAACAATCAAGAACCTTGCAGCCAACACGATAAAGGGGTTGTCAATCCCTTCACGGTCACTCGCAAAAGTGGGATCTCATAAAGATAGTAAAGTAAATATATTTGGTATTTTTATTGTATAGATTGGAAAGTAAATATTGCAAAATAGTAAACGAGATGCGATGTAAACAAAAGAGATGTAATATAATGGAAAAGAGACCCGGGGGCCATAGGTTTCACTAGTGGCTTCTCTCAATATAGCATTTATTACGGTGGGTGAACAAATTACCGCCGATCAATTGATAGAAGAGCGCATAATTATGAAGACATCTAAGGCAATGATCATGAACATAGGCATCACGTCCGTGTCAAGTAGACTGAAATGATTCTGCATCTACTAATATTACTCCACACATCGACCGCTATCCAGCATGCATCTAGTTTATCTAGTTCATAAGAACGGAGTAACGCATTAAGCAAGATGACATGATGTAGAGGGATAAACTCAAGCAATATGATATAAACCCCATATTTTTATCCTCGATGGCAACAATACAATACGTGCCTTGCTGCCCCTACTGTCACTGGGAAAGGACACCGCAAGATTGAACCCAAAGCTAAACACTTGTCCCATTGCAAGAACTACCAATCTAGTTGGCCAAACCAAACGGATAATTCGAAGAGACTTGCAAAGATAACTCAATCATACATAAAAGAATCCAAAGAAGATTCAAATATTATTCATAGATAATCAAGTTCATAAATCCAAAAATCATCGGATCTCGGCAAACACACCTCAAAAGAATATTACATCGAATAGATCTCGAAGAACATCGAGGAGAACTTTGTATTGAGAATCAAAGAGAGAAAAGATGCCATCTAGCTAATAACTATGGACCTGAAGGTTTGTGGTAAACTACTCACGCTTCATCGGAGAGGCAATGGTGTTGATGTAGAAGCCCTTCGTGATCGATTCCCCCTCCGGCAGATTGCCAGAAAAGGCCCGAAGATGGGATCTCACGGGTACAAAAGGTTGCGGCGGTGGAAAAGTGGTTTCATGGCTCCCCCTGATGTTTCTAGGGTATAAGAGTATATATAGGCGAAAGAAGTACATCGGTGGAGCTACGAGGGACCCACGAGGGTGGGGGCGCGCCTACCCCCCTGGGCGCGCCTCCTGCCTCGTGGCCTCCTCGTATAGTCCCAGACTTCAACTCCAAGTCTTCTGGATTTCTTTTGGTCCAAGAAAGATCCTCGCGAAGGTTTTATTTCCATTTGGACTTCGTTTGATATTCCTTTACTGCAAAACTCTAAAATAGGCAAAAAATGAAACTGGCATTGGGCCTTCAGTTAATAGGTTTGTGCTACCTCTTGAGCACTACGTTGGATTTCCCCGAAGAGGAGAGGATGATGCAGCAAAGTAGCGTAAGTATTTCCCTCAGTTTTTGAGAACCAAGGTATCAATCCAGTAGGAGACCACGCACAAGTCCCTCGTACCTACACAAAACGATAGCTCCTCGCAACAACGCGATTAGGGGTTGTCAATCCCTTCACGATCACTTACGAGAGTGAGTTTTGATAGAGATGATAAATAATATTTTTGGTATTTTTGATATATAGATGCAAAGTGAAAAGTAAAAGGCAAAGTAAAAACAAAGCAAGTAATAAAGTAATGGAGATTGATATGATGAGAATAGACCCGGGGGCCATAGGTTTCACTAGTTGCTTCTCTCAAGAGCATAGATATTCTACGGTGGGTGAACAAATTACTGTTGACCAATTGATAGAATTGAGCATAATTATGAGTATATCTAGGTATCACTACTAGGAAAAGGGATATAGATGGAAATGACACTAATGGCGCACCAGACAAGTGGTGCGCCATTAGTATATACTAATGGCGCACCACCTTCTGATGGCATCCAGTGGTGGTGCGCCATTAGTATGCCAAAGCACCTGTATACATGGCCCCTGGGAGGCATACTAATGGCGCACGCTGGCCTATACTAATGGCGCACCCGCGGTGCGCCATTAGTATACCAGATACTAATGGCGCACCAGGTGGTGCGCCATTAGTAAAAATTACTAATGGCGTGCTGTTAATGGCGCACCACAGATGCGCCATTAATGGCCATATTAGGTGCGCCATTAGTAGGGGTTTTTCTAGTAGTGTATGATCATGTATATAGGCATCACATCCAAGATAAGTAGATCGAAACGATTCTGCATCTACTACTATTACTCCACTCATCGACCGCTATCCAGCATGCATCTAGAGTATTAAGTTAAAAACAGAGTAACGCATTAAGCAAGATGACATGATGTAGAGGGATAAATTCATGAAATATGATAAAAAACCCATCTTGTTATCCTCGATGGCAACAATACAATACGTGCCTTGCTGCCCCTTCTGTCACTGGGAAAGGACACCGCAAGATTGAACCCAAAGCTAAACACTTCTCCCATTGCAAGAACTACCAATCTAGTTGGCCAAACCGAACGGATAATTCGAAGAGACTTGCAAAGATAACTCAATCATACATAAAAGAATTCAGAGAAGATTCAAATATTATTCATAGATAAGCTGAATCATAAACCCACAATTCATTTGTCTCAACAAACACACCGCAAAAAGAAGATTACATCGAATAAATCTCCACGAGAGGGAGAACATTGTATTGAGATCCAAAAAGAGAGAAGAAGCCATCTAGCTACTAGCTATGGACCCAAAGGTCTGAAGTAAACTACTCACACTTCATTGGAGGGGCTATGGTGTTGATGTAGAAGCCCTCCATGGTGGATGCCCCCTCCGGCGGAGCTCCGGAACAGGCCCCAAGATGGGATCTCGTGGATACAGAAGGTTGCGGCGGTGGAATTAGGTTTTTGTCTCCTGTTCTGATCGTTTGGGGGTACATAGGTATATATAGGAGGAAGGAGTACGTCGGTCGAGCAACAGGGGGCCACGAGGCAGGGGGGCGCGCCCTAGGGGGGCGTCCCCCACCCTCGTGACTGCCTCTGTTACTTCTTGGAGTAGGGTCCAAGTCTCCTGGATCACGTTCGGTGAGAAAAACACGTTCCCGAAGGTTTCATTCCGTTTGGACTCCGTTTGATATTTCGTTTCTTCGAAACATTGAAATAGGCAAAAAAAACAGCAATTCTGGGTTGGGCCTCCGGTTAATAGGTTAGTCCCAAAAATAATATAAAAGTGGAAAATAAAGCCCAATATAGTCCAAAACAGTAGATAAAGTAACATTGAGCAATCAAAAATTATAGATACGTTGGAGACGTATCAGGCATCCCCAAGCTTAATTCCTGCTCATCCTCGAGTAGGTAAATGATAAAAAAGAATTTTTGATGTGGAGTGATACTTTGGCATAATTTCAATGTAAATCTTCTTAATTGTGGCATGAAAATTCAGATCCAAAAGATTCGAGACAAAAGTTCATATTGACATAAAAATAATAATACTTCAAGCATACTAATCAAAGCAATCATGTCTTCTCAAAATAGCATGGCAAAAGAAAGTTCATCCCTACAAAATCATATAGTTAGGCTATGCTTCATTTTCGTCACACAAATATGTTCCCAACTTCTATACCCCCGATGACAAGACAAGCAATTGTTTCATACTTAAATAATCTCAAACTTTGTCAACCTTCACGCAATACATGAGCGTGAGGCATGGATATAGCACTATGGGTGGAATAGAATATGATGATAGGGATTGTGTGGAGAAGACAAAAAAAGGAGAAAGTCTCACATTGACAAGGATAATCAACGGGCTATGGAGATGCCCATCAATTGAAGTCAACATGAGGAGTAGGGATTGCCATGCAACGGATGCACAAGAGCTATGAATGCTCAACAAAAGAAAACTAGTGGGTGTGCATCCAACTCGCTTGCTCATGAAGACCTTGGGCATTTGAGGAAGCCCATCGTAGGAATATACAAGCCAAGTTCTATAATGAAAAATTCCCACTAGTATAAAGACAACTTATGAGACTCACTACATGAAGAACAAGGTGCTACTTTGAAGCACAATATATGAGACTCACTACATGAAGAGCAAGGTGCTACTTTGAAGCAAAAGTGTGGAAAAAGAGATAGTAGCATTGCCCTTTTTATTTATTTTCTTTTTTCTTTTTTTCCTTTTTTTGGGCCTTTCTTTTTTTTGGCCTTTCTTCTTTTTTTTCTTTTTGGGCAATGCTCTAATAATGATGATCATCACACTTCTATTGATTACAACATAAGGATTACAACTTGAAACTTAGAACAAGATATGACTCTATATGAATGCCTCCGGCGGTGTACCGGGATGGTGCAATGAATCAAGAGTGACATGTATGAAAAATAATGCATGGTGGCTTTGCCACAAATACGATGTCAACTACATGATCATGCAATGGCAATATGACAAAAGTAATGTATGTCATGATGATGGTGATGATGGAAGTTGCATGGCAATATATCTCGGAATGGCTATGGAAATGCCATGATAGGTAGGTATGGTGGCTGTTTTGAGGAAGATATAAAGAGGTTTATGTGTGACAAAGCATATAGTATCACGGGGTTTGGATGCACCGGTGAAGTTTGCACCAACTCTCAAGGTGAGAAAGGGCAATGCACGGTACCGAAGAGGCTAGCAAAGGCGGAAAGGAAAAAGTGCGTATAATCCATGGACTCAACATTAGTCAAAGAACTCATATACTTATTGCAAAAATTTAGAAGTCATCAAAAATCAAGTACTACGCGCATGCTCCTAGGGGGATAGATTGGTAGGAAAAGACCATCGCTCATCCCCGACCGCCACTCATAAGGATGCACAAGCCAGGTACACTTCATGTTTCAAATTTGTTACACAACTTTAACCATACATGCATGCTACGGGACTTGCAAACTTCAACACAAGCATTTCTCAAATTCACAACTACTCAACTTGCACAACTTTGATACTATCACCTCCATATCTCAAAACAATTATCAAGCATCAAACTTATCTTAGTATTCAACGCACTCAAAAAAAAGTTTCACATATCTTGAATACCAAGTATATTAACATTAAGCAAATTACCATGCTATTAACGACTCTCAAAATAATCTAAGTGAAGCATGAGAGATCAATAGTTTCTTTAAAACAAATCCACCACCGTGCTCTAAAAGATCTAAGTGAAGCACTATGAGCAAAACTATCACGCTCAAAAGATATAAGTGAAGCACATAGAGTATTCTAGCAAATTCCAATTCATGTATGGCTCTCTCAAAAGGTGTGTACAGCAAGGATGATTGTGGTAAACTAACAAGCAAAGACGCAAATAATACAAGATGCTCCAAGCAAAACACATATCATGTGGTGAATAAAAATATAGCTCCAAGTAAATTACCGATGGAAGTAGACGAAAGAGGGGATGCCTTCCGGGGCATCCCCAAGCTTTGACTTTTTGGTGTCCTTGTATTATCTTGGGGGTGCCATGGGCATCCCCAAGCTTAAGCTCTTGCCACTCCTTGTTCCATAATCCATCAAAAGAATTCACCCAAAACTTGAAAACTTCACAACACAAAACTCAATAGAAATCTCAATAGAAAACAAAAGACTACTTAAAGGTATTGTAATGAACTCATTCTTTATTTATATTGGTGTTAAACCTACTGTATTCCAACTTCTCTATGGATTATAAACTATTTTACTAGCCATAGATTCATCAAAATAAGCAAACAACACACGCAAAACAGAATCTGTCAAAAACAGAACTGTCTGTAGTAATCTGTAACTAACGCAAACTTCTGGAACTCAAAAACTCCTACCAAAATAGGAAGTCCTGCAAAATTTGTTTATTGAACATCATCAAAAAGAATCAACGCAAAATCACGTTTCTGTGATTTAACAAAATTATATTCGTGCATGCAAAGTTTCTGTTTTTCAGCAGAATCAAATCAACTATCATCGTAGGTTATCCTATAGGTTCTACTTGGCACAAACACTAATTAAAAAATAAAACCACATCCAAACAGAGGCTAGATGGATTATTTATTCCTAAACAGAAGCAAAAGCAAAAACTAAAAATAAAATTGGGTTGCCTCCCAACAAGCGCTATCGTTTAACTCCCCTAGCTAGGCATAAAAGCAAGGATAGATCTAGGTATTACCATCTTTGACACTTGGAGAGGAGGATCTCCTTTCTATGGGATTCATTCTTCTATTTAATTTAAGCACATGGCCATTAATGGAAGAAGTAAGTTTAAGCATGTTACGGAAATTTGCCTCTAAACTAGACTTCATCTCTTTAATAATTTCATTTTGATAAATGCACAAGAGAGTAGTTGATTCAACCTTATCATTCATGGGATGCCCAAATATAGTTTTCATTCTTTCATAGGTATCTATAGCATCCCCTTCAAGAAAACCTTCTTCAAAGATGGAATCTAAAACTTGTTTGAAGGAAGCGGGCAAGCCAACATAAAAACTTTTTAGGTAAATTTCAATTTGATATTGTGGTACATAACTAGCCCGAATCCTAAGTAATCTATCCCAAGCATCTTTTAAAGACTCGTCAAGTAAATAGCGAAAAATTCCAGAGTCATCCTCATCAAAATTATTCAAGCTCTGAGAAACCCCGTAGTTCTTTTTGATTCGGCCATGGCAACGGGAAGGCAAACGGAAAAGAGAGAAGGAGATTGGGAAAGAGAGGGTGAATAAAACGGCAAGGGTGAAGTGGGGGAGAGGAAAACGAGAGGCAAATGGCAAATAATGTAATGCGAGAGATAGGGATTGTGATGGGTACTTGGTATGGTTGACTTGCTCTTGCGTGAGCCTCCCCGGCAACGGCGCCAGAAATTCTTCTTGCTACCTCTTGAGCATTGTGTTGGATTTCCCCGAAGAGGAGAGGATGATGCAGCAAAGTAGCGTAAGTATTCCCCTCAGTTTTTGAGAACCAACGTATCAATCCAGTAGGAGACCACGCACAAGTCCCTCGTACCTACACAAAACGATAGCTCCTCGCAACCAACGCGATTAGGGGTTGTCAATCCCTTCACGGTCACTTACGAGAGTGAGATCTGATAGAGATGATAAATAATATTTGTGGTATTTTTGGTATATAGATGCAAAGTGAAAAGTAAAAGGCAAAGTAAAAACAAAGCAAGTAATAAAGTAATGGTGATTGATATGATGAGAATAGACCCGGGGGCCATAGGTTTCACCAGTGGCTTCTCTCAAGAGCATAGATATTCTACGGTGGGTGAACACATTACTGTTGAGCAATTGATAGAATTGAGCATAATTATGAGTATATCTAGGTATGATCATGTATATAGGCATCACGTCCAAGACAAGTAGATCGAAACGATTCTGCATCTACTACTATTACTCCACTCATCAACCACTATCCAGCATGCATCTAGAGTATTAAGTTAAAAACAAAGTGTAACGCCCCGGATCCGATGCGCCAGGTGTCCGCCAGTTATTCGCTGTTGTTGCCATGTCATTTGCTTGCGTGTTGCATTTTATCATGTCATCATGTGCATTTCATTTTGCATACGTGTTTATCTCATGCATCCGAGCATTTTCCCCGTTGTCCGTTTTGCAATCCGGCACTCCTTTGTCATCCGGCGTCCCCTTTTGGCCTCTTCTCTTGTGCGGGTGTTAAACGTTCTCGGAATGGACCGAGGTTTGCCAAGCGGCCTTGGTATAGCACCGGTAGACCGCCTGTCAAGTTTCGTGCCATTTTGAGGTCGTTTGATACTCCAACGGTTAACCGGGTAACTGCAAAGCCTCTTTTGTTTGCAGCCCAACACCCCTTCCAAAGTGGCCCAAAACCCACCTAACTCCCCTCCATGCTCTCGGTCGTTCGATCACGATCGCGTGGCCGAAAACCGCTCCTTATTTGGACTTTCCTAGCTCCTTCTACCTATATAAACACCTCCCCTTCCGAAATTCGCGGTGCAACCCTAGCCATTTTCATCCTCGCGCCGCCGGACACGTTCGCCCGAGCCGGACATGTCCGCTGGCCACCTCACTCCGGCCAATCGCGGCCTGCCACCTCAGCGTCGCCGCCCCCGCGCCCAATCCCGCTTC
>NC_057795.1:587423704-587427838 GCF_018294505.1 Triticum aestivum
GGGAGCGCTCCAGCGCCGCCCCGCGCGCCTCCGCCTCCGACCGGCCCCGGCCCTGCCGTCGCGCCTCCGTCGCCTCTCCTTGGGCAGATCCGGCTGCGAGAGCCCCGGATCCGGCGATCCCAAGCATCCCCGGCCACCTTCTTCCCCGACTCCGGCGACATCTCCGACGTGCTTCATTTTCCGTGCAAGGTTGACCCCCTGAGTTTTGACCAAGTCCCGAGTGTTTTGCAAATTATCATGCCATGTTCGTTGCATCATATCTTCATGCATACTGCTCCGTTTTGTGCGTGTAATCTGTCAAATTGTTCGCCTCAACGAGTACTTCAATTCATTCCATTGCATAATTTTCATTTGAGCTCATCTTGATGCCCGAAATGCTGTTGGAAGAGTGCATGTTGCTGTTAATCTGCTGAAACTGTTATAACATGCTCATTTGTCATTTTTGCCATGTTTGATGTGTGCATCCTATGAGGTTGATGTCTACATGTGTTTTGACCTTACTATTCCATCTTTTCAGAGGTGCTATCCATGTATTTTTGTGACTTGTGTAGTGAGTGCATCAAGCTTGTTAACTAGGGTACTTGCTGTTGTTGTTTTCCTGACAGATTCTGTTATATTTTGTTGCTATGTAAACTTGCTGCTACAAGTCATTTCGTGCATAATCTGGAGATGTTCACTAAGGATGTTTTGTTATACATGTTATGCTCTATCCATTAATTCCCTTGGTTGCAATTATATCCTACTGGAACATGTTGTTATCTTGCTCCAAATTTGCTAAATAATATTGCTGTCAGCCTGTTAACATTAAGTTCAGTTTTGACCATGTGCTTTTCTAGTGATCCATGCATCCTATGAACTTGTTCTTGCCATTCTTAGCTTAATAAACATGCCTTCTTACTGTTGGTTGCCTTGCCATGCCATGTATTGCTCTGTGGTTAGTGGTTCAAGCTCACCAACATGCCTACTTATTGTTGTTCCTGCCATGTATGAATCTGTAATATAACTTGCCATGTTTACATGGGTGCCATTTTATTTTCTGTGACCTTTTGGCTCATGGTCAGTAAGGGACTTTTGTTCTATGAAATTAGTAGATTCATTCCATGCCTTTGTTTTCCATGTTAAGTTCCTGTAGCATGTTGTTTGATAGCTCTAAACATTGCAAACTGATGTTATTTCTGCTTATGGCTGAAACTGTTATTATTTTCAATCTTTCCATGTCTTTTTGAGCATGTTCTAGTGATTTCTGGAGTTAGCTCAGTGTTCATGTTTTGTTTTGCTTTACCTGTACTTCACGCCCATGCCTTTTGTTATTATGTTGGAGTGCTGTAGCATATTGTTTTGATGCTTGTAAGATGCCTAGTTGTTGTTTTGGATAGATTGTTGTTATGACTTGTTTCATGTGTGTGTGTTGAACCGTTGCTCCGTTTTGAGTGTGCTCTATATGAAACTTGCTTGATTTTGCATGTAGCTTCATATTATCATGTTGCATCCTTGTTTTGAGGTGTTTGCTTGATGTTTGTATGCATTTAGCATCAATGCCATGTTTAACTTGCTTTGCTCATATCTTTTAGGCCGTAGCTCCGAATTAAATGAACTTTATATGTAACTTGACTAGAATTTCGTGTAGATCCTCTTGGTGCTCTTTAACTTGCTGTTTAACAACTTCAACTTAATGTTTATTCAGATCTGGACCAATTTCGAAATATGCCTATGAGGACTTACCGGATTTGTTTTATGTTGTTTCCGGTCTCATTTCAACTTGCCTTGATGTGTGTTCTTGTTTGCATCATCTCTTGTCATGAGTAGCTTCATGTAGCTTTGTCATGCATCATGCTTGTTGTGCATCATGCCTTGTCCATGTGTGGTGTGTTTACCATGTTGTGTGCTTCTTCTCGATAGTTCCCGTTTCGTTGCGATCGTGAGGATGCGTTCGTCTACGTGTGGTTCGTCTTTGTGGCTTCATCTTCTTCATGGACTCGTTCTTCTTCCTTGCGGGATTTCAGGCAAGATGACCGCTACCCTGGATCTCACTACTATCATTGCTATGCTAGTTGCTTCGTTCTATCGCTATGCTGCGCTACCTATCATTTGCTCTTCAAGCCTCCCAAATTGCCATGAACCTCTAACCTTTGACACCCTTCCTAGCAAACCGTTGTTTGGCTATGTTACCGCTTTTGCTCAGCCCCTATTATAGCGTTGCTAGTTGCAGGTGAAGTTGAAGATTGCTCCATGGTGTACAGGGTTATGTTGGGATATCACAATATCTCTTATATTATTAATGCATCTATATATTTGGTAAAGGGTGGAAGGCTCGGCCTTATGCCTGGTGTTTTGTTCCACTCTTGCCGCCCTAGTTTCCATCATACCGGAGTTATGTTCCCGGATTTTGTGTTCCTAACGCGGTCGGGTGATTTATGGGACCCCCTTGACAGTTCGCTTTGAATAAAACTCCTCCAGCAAGGCCCAACCTTGGTTTTACCATTTGCCTCACCACCACCTACTTTTCCCTTGGGAGTAATTAACCCAAGGGTCATCTTTATTTTAGCCCCACCGGGCCAATGCTTGTCTAAGTGTTGGTCCAAATCGAGTGATGTCCGGCGCCCCCTGGGCAACCAGGGTCTATGCCAATCCGTTGTCTTGCTCATCCGGTGTGCCTTGAGAACGAGATATGTGCAGCTCCTATCGGGATTGTCGGCGCATCGGGCGGCTTTGCTGGTTTTGTTTTACCATTGTCGAAATGTCTTGTAAACCGGGATTCCGAGACTGATCGGGTCTTCCTGGGAGAAGGAATATCCTTCGTTGATCGCGAGAGCTTATCATGGGCTAAGTTGGGACACCCCTGCAGGGTATAAACTTTCGAGAGCCATGCCCGCGGTTATGTGGCAGATGGGAATTTGTTAATGTCCGGTTGTAGATAACTTGACACCAGGTCCAAAATAAAACGCATCAACCGCGTGTGTAGCCATGATGGTCTCTTCTCGGCGGAGTCCGGGAAGTGAACACGGTCTTTGGGTTATGTTTGACGTAAGTAGGAGTTCAGGATCACTTCTTGATCATTACTAGTTGACGACCGTTCCTTTGCTTCTCTTCTCGCTCTTTTTTTGCGTATGTTAGCCACCATACTTGCTTAGCCGGTGCTGCAACCTCACCACTTTCCCCTTCCTTTCCCATTAAGCTTTGCTAGTCTTGATACCCATGGTAATGGGATTGCTGAGTCCTCGTGGCTCACAGATTACTACAACAACAGTTGCAGGTACAGGTTATGCGATGATCCTGGCGCGAGAGCGATGTTTGCTTGCATTGAGTTCTTCTTCTGCTTCTTCTTCGATCAGGGGATAGGTTCTAGGTCGGCAGCCTGGGCTAGCAGGGTGGATGTCGTTTGAGCTTCTGTTTGTGTTTCATCCATAGTCGGATGTTGCTCTTATGTATTGTGATGTTAGATTCATGTGGCATTGTTTGCCTCTTGTATGTATCCCCATCTATTTATGTAATGTTGATGTAATGATATCCACCTTGCAAAAGCGTTTCAATATGCGGGTCTATCCTTGGTGGTACCTTCGAGTTCCTCTTGGATAGGGTCGCATATTGGGCGTGACAAGTTGGTATCAGAGCCTCGACCGACCCTAGGAGCCCCCTTGATTGATCGTGTAGTTTGGTCATTGTTGAGTCTAGAACAAAACTATTTTCGGAGTCTAGTTATATCGGAGAGTAGGAATTCTTTTTACTCCTCCGCCCCTTCGTCACTCTGGTAAGGAATCTTGACGTAGGTGTTTTGAACTACTCCTCTTCCCCTTCAAATTTTTCTTTTAGGATCACGCGGTTAGTTTTTTTTCGTTGTCCATCCTCTTTTGTCCGGCGCATTCCTCGTGAAGCTGATTCGAACCTCTCTCTCTTTGGGAGATCAATCCTCGGCTCTTTTTGATCGATGTTGTTTCCCTGTCCGAAGTTGTCCTTGTTTTTCCCACCCACCCACCCTTTTCCTTCTCGGAGCCAGAGTTCGTAATCGAGTATCCATCCTACTTGTGCGAAGTCTTTGCTTTCTTTCCTCGATGATTTTAACCGGTGTTTTCTCTTCAGGATATTCATTGGTTCTCCCTTCCAGGTGCCGTTGTTTTCCCGCCCTCCCACCCTTTC
>NC_057795.1:587428056-587430773 GCF_018294505.1 Triticum aestivum
ACCCTTTCTTCTTACCGGAGCCTGAGTCTGTTTTCGGGCATCAATTTCATTCGTGCGGAGCCTCTTCAGTCTTTCGTAAATTATTTCAACCGGTGAATTCTTGTCTCGTTCGTCATTCTTTTTCTTTTCCGGTGCACTCAATTCTAGTTTTTCGTTGTCGATCGTATTCTTTCCCTTAGCTCAAATATTTTCCTTTGCCTATTCGCCTCTCGCCAGTTTATCCTTCCGAAGTTCGGAAGACATCTCAGGAGTTTCGTTTGTGTTCTACTTAATTTGAGGTTGTCACCTCATTCAAATATTTCAATTGTTCCGGTGCATCATCTACCTCTTCAACAATCCTTTTCAATGGTGTTTTTTCTCTTTAGTGGGCCCTAACCCACAGGTATTTTCCCAGGATCTTACCTGACTCTTCTAATTATCCCGGAGCTATTCTCAAATTCTCTTGGAGTTTGATGTAAGAATGAATTTCATCAGTCACATGCCTTCTCCAAGATCGCTTTCAAATTCTTTTCATTGATGCCTCAACCTCTTCGTTTTTTGTTCCCCCGGAGTGCCTTAACAATTTTGGTGGTGTTTCTCGTCATCATTTGAAGATCGAAGAAGAGTTTTCCCTCTAAATCTTGCCCACTCTCTCGAAGATTCGCGGTTCTAGCTTCATGTTATCAGTCTCGAATTATTCCATTTGTCAGATATTCTTTTCTTACCATCCAGAGCATTTTATGAGTTGTTTCCATTTCTTTCCTCCGAAGGCCATCATGTCATAATTCTTCATTCTCAGCGTGTAGCTATCATTCTCCAAATCTTACCGGTGCATCATTCAAATATCCTCTAATCAGTTCATGATCTCTTCGTTCTTTTGCATCAAAATTCCCTCAAGCATATTTGTTCTTCTAATTCTTACCGGGGATTAAGTCTCTTTCATTAGTATTTTCGAATTCTTACGGTGGTTCGTTCAAGATTCTTTTCCTTGTTTATCATATTAATTCATTCGTTTTTCTTTTCAATCCTACCGGCGGTTCATGAAGACCTTCTCAAGTTTGCGATATGTCACTTCTCAATCCTTTTCAAGAAGAATAAGTAGTATGCAAAATCAATTGCTTCTCATCAATTAAATTTGATGAAGGATAAGCATACAATAAATCTTATTCTTATATCATCCAAGCAATTAAATCCCTTCTTTCGGAGTTTGTTCTTGGTGAATAAATTCTAGTTCCAAGTGTTTTCATCTTTTCTTTTCCGGAGTTCAAATTTTTCCTCGGCCATCTCGTCGGAAGCCCCATCTAAATCATCGCAGGGCCTTAATCTTATTCTTTCCATCCTTGAATTCTATCTCATCATCCTTTTGTTTACCGGAGTTCTTCATGCCGTTTTTCATGATTTAATTCATTTTTCAAGTGTTCATCAAGGTTCTTTTGGTGGAGCTCAGGAAGCTTTCTTTCTTGCATCTTGAAGTGCAATTAATTCTCCGCATTCTTTTGGAGTGGAGTTTTGCATTTCTTCGTTCTTCTCAGCTTTTCAATCTATTCCGTTTGTGGTGGGTTATCACCTTATGATTTTAAGATGTTATCCATAAGTCCACAACAAGCTATTCTTTCGTTGTTGATTTTCTCAACAACTCCATTCTAACCTTCTTCTAAGGATGCTATTGAACTCATTCATGGTGGAAGATGTTGTTCTCTCATCCGTTCTTTTCATTCCATTGTTTCAATTCTTTCCGGAGGTTTTGTGTCATGTCTTCATCAAGTATCATTCCATCCTCTCAAGCTCGTGTTCTATTCCCTTTCAGCCGAAGTGCTGCCTAAATCCTTTCAGTCTTATCCGTTTCTTTTCTCATTCTAACCACTCCGGTTAGAACGAGTGATTTCTTGGACTATCTGATCTCGTGAGCTTTCGATTATCGTCATTCTTACCGTCCCTCTCTTCTTCTCGAGTGCTCTCGATTCTTTGCTTCTTCTCTTGAGTTCTTGTTTCACCTCATCCTTTTTCCCTTCCGTCTCGGTCCTAAGATCTCGGGACGAGATCTCTTGTTAGTGGAGGAGTGTTGTAACGCCCCGGATCCGATGCGCCAGGTGTCCTCCAGTTATTCGCCGTCGTTGCCATGTCATTTGCTTGCGTGTTGCATTTTATAATGTCATCATGTGCATTTCATTTTGCATACGTGTTCATCTCATGCATCCGAGCATTTTCCCCGTTGTCCGTTTTGCAATCCGGCACTCCTATGTCATCCGGTGTCCCCTTTTGGCCTCTTCTCTTGTGCGGGTGTTAAACGTTCTCGGAATGGACCTAGGTTTGCCAAGCGTCCTTGGTCTAGCACCGGTAGACCGCCTGTCAAGTTTCGTGCCATTTGGAGGTCGTTTGATACTCCAACGGTTAACCGGGTAACCGCAAAGCCTCTTTTGTTTGCAGCCCAACACCCCTTCCAAAGTGGCCCAAAACCCACCTAACTCCCCTCCATGCTCTCGGTCGTTCGATCATGATCGCATGGCTGAAAACCGCTCCTCATTTGGACTCTCCTAGCTCCTTCTACCTATATAAACACCTCCCCTTCCAAAATTCGCGGTGCAACCCTAGCCATTTTAATCCTCGCGCCGCCGGACACGTCCGCCCGAGCCGGACATGTCCGCCGGCCACCTCACTCCGGCCAATCGCAGTCTGCCACCTCAGCGTCGCCGCCCCCGCGCCCAATCCCGCTTCGCCACGTGGCCACCCTGGCCACC
>NC_057795.1:587431285-587479828 GCF_018294505.1 Triticum aestivum
CCGCGCCCGTGCCTCGGCCCCGCCCCGGCCTCCTCCGCCGCCCGCCGCCGCCCGTCCGGCCAGGAGCGCTCCAGCGCTGCCCCGCGCGCCTCCACCTACGACTGGCCCCGGCCCCGCCGTCGCGCCTCCGCGCCTCCATCGCCTCTCCTGCGGCCAGATCCGGCGACCCCGAGCATCCCCGGCCACCTTCTTCCCCGACTCCGGCGACATCTCCGACGTGCTTCATTTTTCGTGCAAGGTTGACCCCCTGAGTTTTGACCAAGTCCCGAGTGTTTTGCAAATTATCATGCCATGTTCGTTGCATCATATCTTCATGCATACTTCTCCGTTTTGTGCGTGTAATATGTCAAATTGTTCGTCTCAATGAGTACTTCAATTCATTCCATTGCATCATTTTCATTTGACCTCATCTTGATTCCCGAAATGCTGTTGGAAGAGTGCATGTTGCTGTTAATCTGCTGAAACTGTTATAACATGCTCATTTGTCATTTTTGCCATGTTTGATGTGTGCATCCTATGAGGTTGATGTCTACATGTGTTTTGATCTATGCTATTCCATCTTTTCAGAGGTGCTATCCATGTATTTTTGTGACTTGTGTAGTGAGTGCATCAAGCTTGTTAACTAGGGTACTTGCTGTTGCTGTTTTCCTGACAGATTCTGGTATATTTTGTTGCTATGTAAACCTGCTGGTACAAGTCATTTCGTGCATAATCTAGAGATGTTCACTAAGGATGTTTTGTTATACATGTTATGCTATATCCATTCATTCCCATGGTTCCAATTATAGCCTACTGGAACATGTTGTTATCTTGCTCCAACGTTGCTAAATAATGTTGCTGTCAGCCTGTTAACATTAAGTTCAGTTTTGACCATGTGCTTTTCTAGTGATCCATGCACCCTATGAACTTGTTCTTGCCATGCTTAGCTTCATAAACATGCCTTCTTACTGTTGGTTGCCTTTCCATGCCATGTATTGCTCTGTGGTGAGTGGTTCAAGCTCACCAACATGCCTACTTATTGTTGTTCCTGCCATGTATGAATCTGTAATATAACTTGCCATGTTTACATGGGTGCCATTTTATTTTCTGTGCCCTTTTGGCTCATGGCCAGTAAGGGACTTTTGTTCTATGCAATTAGTAGATTCATTGCATGCCTTTGTTTGCCATGATAAGTTCCTGTAGCATGTTGTTTGATAGCTCTAAACATTGCAACCTGATGTTATTTCTGCTTATGGCTGAAACTGTTATTATTTTCAATCTTTCCATGTCTTTTTGAGCATGTTCTAGTGATTTCTGGAGTTAGCTCAGTGTTCATGTTTTGTTATGCTTTACCTGTACTTCATGCCCATGCCTTTTGTTATTATGTTGGAGTGTTGTAGCATATTGTTTTGATGCTTGTAAGATGCCTAGTTGCTGTTTTGGACAGATTGTTGTTATGACTTGTTTCATGTGTGTGTGTTGAACCGTTGCTCCGTTTTGAGTGTGCTCTATATGAAACTTGCTTGATTTTGCATGTAGCTTCATATTATCATGTTGCATCCTTGTATTGAGGTTTTGCTTGATGTTTGTATGCATTTAGCATCAATGCCATGTTTAACTTGCTTTGCTCATATCTTCTAGGCCGTAGCTCCGAATTAAATGAACTTTATATGTAACTTGACTAGAATTTCGTGTAGATCCTCTTGGTGCTCTTTAACTTGCTGTTTAACAACTTCAACTTAATGTTTATTCAGATCTGGACCAATTTCGAAATATGCCTATGAGGACTTACCGGATTTGTTATATGTTGTTTCCGGTGTCATTTCAACTTGCCTTGATGTGTGTTCTTGTTTGCATCATCTCTTGTCACGAGTAGCTTCATGTAGCTTTGTCATGCATCATGCTTGTTGTGCATCATGCCTTGTCCATGTGTGGTGCGTTTACCATGTTGTGTGCTTCTTCTCGATAGTTCCCGCTTCGTTGCGATCGTGAGGATGCGTTCGTCTACGTGTGGTTCGTCTTCGTGGCTTCATCTTCTTCATGGACTCGTTCTTCTTCCTTGCGGGATTTCAGGCAAGATGACCGCTACCCTGGATCTCACGACTATCATTGCTATGCTAGTTGCTTCGTTCTATCGCTATGCTGCGTTACCTATCATTTGCTCTTCAAGCCTCCCAAATTGCCATGAACCTCTAACCTTTGACACCCTTCCTAGCAAATCGTTGTTTGGCTATGTTACCGCTTTTGCTCAGCCCCTCTTATAGCGTTACTAGTTGCAGGTGAAGTTGAAGATTGCTCCATGGTGTACAGGGTTATGTTGGGATATCACAATATCTCTTATATTATTAATGCATCTATATATTTGGAAAAGGGTGGAAGGCTCGGCCTTATGCCTGGTGTTTTGTTCCACTCTTGCCGCCCTAGTTTCCGTCATACCGGTGTTATGTTCCCGGATTTTGCGTTCCTAACGCGGTCGGGTGATTTATGGGACCCCCTTGACAGTTCGCTTTGAGTAAAACTCCTCCAGCAAGGCCCAACCTTGGTTTTACCATTTGCCTCACCACCACCTACTTTTCCCTTGGGAGTAATTAACCCAAGGGTCATCTTTATTTTAGCCCCCTGGGCCAATGGTTGTCTAAGTGTTGGTCCAAACCGAGCGATGTTCGGCGCCCCCTGGGCAACCAGGGTCTATGCCAACCCGTCGTCTTGCTCATCCGGTGTGCCCTGAGAACGAGATATGTGCAGCTCCTATCGGGATTGTCGGTGCATCGGGCGGCTTTGCTGGTCTTGTTTTACCATTGTCGAAATGTCTTGTAAACCGGGATTCCGAGACTGATCGGGTCTTCCTGGGAGAAGGAATATCCTTCATTGATCGCGAGAGCTTTTCATGGGCTAAGTTGGGACACCCCTGCAGGGTATAAACTTCCGAGAGCCGTGCCCGCGGTTATGTGGAAGATGGGAATTTGTTAATGTCCGGTTGTAGATAACTTGACACCAGATCCGAAATAAAACGCATCAACCGCGTGTGTAGCCATGATGGTCTCTTCTCGGCGGAGTCCGGGAAGTGAACACAGTCTTTGGGTTATGTTTGACGTAAGTAGGAGTTCAGGATCACTTCTTGATCATTACTAGTTGACGACCGTTCCTTTGCTTCTCTTCTCGCTCTTTTTTTGCATATGTTAGCCACCATACTTGCTTAGCCGCTGCTGCAACCTCACCACTTTACCCCTTCCTTTCCCATTAAGCTTTGCTAGTCTTGATACCCATGGTAATGGGATTGCTGAGTCCTCGTGGCTCACAGATTACTACAACAACAGTTGCAGGTACAGGTTATGCGATGATCCTGGCGCGAGAGCGATGTTTGCTTGCGTTGAGTTCTTCTTCTGCTTCTTCTTCGATCAGGGGATAGATTCCAGGTCGGCAGCCTGGGCTAGCAGGGTGGATGTCGTTTGAGCTTATGTTTGTGTTTCATCCGTAGTAGGATGTTGCTCTTACGTATTGTGATGTTGTATTCATGTGGCATTGTTTGCCTTTTGTATGTATCCCCATCTATTTATGTAATGTTGATGTAATGATATCCACCTTGCAAAAGCGTTTCAATATGCAGATCTATCCTTGGTGGTACCTTCGAGTTCCTCTTGGATAGGGTCGCATATGGGGGTGACACAGAGTAACGCTTTAAGCAAGATGACATGATGTAGAGGGATAAATTCATGCAATATGATAAAAAAACATCTTGTTATCCTCGATGGCAACAATACAATATGTGCCTTGCTGCCCCTTCTGTCACTGGGAAAGGACACCGCAAGATTGAACCCAAAGCTAAACACTTCTCCCATTGCAAGAACTACCAATCTAGTTAGCCAAACCAAACGGATAATTCGAAGAGACTTGCAAAGATAACTCAATCATACATAAAAGAATTCAAAGAAGATTCAAATATTATTCATAGATAAGCTGGATCATAAATCCACAATTCATCAGTCTCAACAAACACACCGCAAAAAGAAGATTACATCGAATAGATCTCCACGAGAGAGGGGGAGAACATTGTATTGAGATCCAAAAAGAGAGAAGAAGCCATCTAGCTACTAGCTATGGACCCGAAGGTCTGAAGTAAACTACTCACACTTTATCGGAGGGGCAAAGGTGTTGATGTAGAAGCCCTCCGTGGTGGATGCCCCCTCCGGCGGAACTCCGGAACAGGCCCAAAGATGGTATCTCGTGGATACAGAAGGTTGCGGCGGTGGAATTAGGTTTTTGGCTCCTCTTCTGATCGTTTGGGGGTACGTAGGTATATATAGGAGGAAGGAGTATGTCGGTGGAGCAACAGGGGGGCCACGAGGCAGGGGGCACGCCCTAGGGGGGCGCCCCCCACCCTCGTGACCGCCTCTGTTACTTCTTGGAGTAGGGTCCAAGTCTCCTGGATCACGTTCGATGATAAAATCACGTTCTCAAAGGTTTCATTCCGTTTGAACTCCGTTTGATATTCCGTTTCTTCGAAACACTGAAATAGGCAAAAAAACAGCAATTCTAGGCTGGGCCTCCGGTTAATAGGTTAGTCCCAAAAATAATATAAAAGTGGAAAATAAAGCCCAATATAGTCCAAAACAGTAGATAAAGTAGCATGGAGCAATCAAAAATTATAGATACGTTGGAGACGTATCAGTTAGTCCCAAAAATAATATAAAATAGCATATTAAAGCCCATTAAACATCCAAAACAGATAATACAATACCATGGAACAATAAAAAATTATAGATACGTTGGAGACGTATCAATGGCATCCGCGGAGGAGGGCCAGAGGGTGGCTGGCTTAGCCGCAGCCGCCCATAACGTGGCGCTAAAGGAGGCCAAGGATGCGTAGGAGCAGTGCCACGCAGTGGAGGCCGAACCGAAGATCCTCCGTGATCAGCAGGCCACCCAGGCCAAACAGCTCAAGGTGTAGGAGGAGGAGCTGAAGGGCCAGGAGGCTGCAGTTGCTGATCGCGATGCCGAGCTGGCACAGGCAGCCCAAGAATAGGACACGGAGCGCGGCCTCCTGGAGAAGTTGAAGGCGGAGGTGGAGGCGGCCCAGGCGTCCCATGCCAAGGCCGATGAGGCGGCCACCATGGAGCGCGACGCCTTCTTCTCTCTTGAGGCGAGGTCCCACAAGGCGCTGCAAGACCTCTTCGGGGGCGAGCGCCAGGAACCAGCGGTGACTCCGGAACAGGGCCCCGCCATACTGCTCCCCGAACTCATCACTGCACTCGAGAGCATCGTCGTCGGGGTCGGCCCCATGGTGGAAGGGGAGGCCCGCACACTCTCTTCCTCGGCCATGACGCGCTTCTTCAGCCATCTCTATCTTCGGGATACCAACTTCAACTTCGGCGCCTTGCTTGAGCCCGTGGACCCCGAGTCATGTGCCTCCGCTGCTGAAGCCGTGAAGGGTCAGGTGGATGCCCTGCTGAAGAAGTTCCTCGCCGTCGGCCCCGTGGTTGGGGCTGAAAGCAAGGATGACCGCGACATCATCAACGACGGGGCTCCCAAGGCGGGAGATGGCAACGTCCAAGGCTGAAGAAGAGGCTTGATGGCAGCACTTCTCCCTGTTTCCGTCCTGCAACATGTATCGTGGCTCGCGGAGGCGTAAGAACTCGGGCTGGTACTTTTTAAGAGACAATGTGTTTTGTAATGATTTGCTAAAGTTTCGCGACCTCTTTTCCGTTTGCTTCAGCGTTCTGCGTCGGCAGGGCCCGACCACGTGCATACCTCAGCCGCCGTGGGTCATCCGGATTGCCAGGACGAGGCCAAGGGGTGAGGGGCTATGCGGTCAGTTAGGCTCCTGAGATGTGATGCTCAGGAGTCCCCCTTGACATACGAACAACTTTTGGAGAGGAGATGCGAGAGTAGGTCTCAGTGTTCTTTGTCGGCAGGGCCCGGCCCCGCGCATACCCTAGGCGCCGTTGGGTCGTCTATATTGCCAGGACGAGACCAAGGGATGAGGGGCTACGTGGCCAGTGAGGCTCCTGAGACATGATGCTTAGGAGTCCCCCTTGACGTACGAACTGACCATCATACATTTCCTCACCGGGCTCTCGCTAAGGAGGGGTGTGCGAAGACCAGGTCCGTGGGACCTGGCAGGGTGGCATACGCCAGGCGTGGCCTGAAGGTAGCCCCCATGCCCAGCCCCCTCGCGCTACTCTCCCGAGGGAAAGCACCATGGTGAGGCTAGGCATTGAGCTCGGAGGCTCCCTGAGGTTGCTGCAGCACGGTGAGGCCGCCTGCAGTTGTTTATCACTAGCGGGGAGCATGGCGCTTCCGCTCTTGCACGGGCATAGCCGCTCCTCGGCAGTGTCGACTGCCAGCACGGAGCATGGTGCTTCCACTGGTACGTGGGGGGCTCCCTCTGAGGAGAGCCCCTGGGGCGTGTACAGCCCCGCCCTGACGCGTGGCTTGCACGACAGGGCTGGAGGAGGTGTGTCTGGGTACTCGTGAGCCAGCACAGGACTCACGAGGCCCTACCTCAAGGCGGGTTGCGCCTGAACTTGATTGGGAACATTTGTGATAGTCCTGCGAGATGGTTAGGCAACCTGCGGCGAGTGAATCTCCTAAGGTTATCGCATGAGAAGCTCAGACACCAACGACCCCAGGAGGTGACGTGAACAGGACCGGCCCGCCAGACAGAGCTCAGCCGCTGGGTTTATCGATGCTGCAGGGATGGACCCTAGCACAGACGTCGTGCCCAATTTTCTCATGCGACAGTCCCGAAGAAAGAAAGCCGGCACGCGGCTCCCATGGTGACGAGGCACCGGCTCACGCGCCCTCACATATCCGACCGCGATTAGCTCATGCGAGAACAAGACACCAAGGGCCATGGGAGGTGACGTGCACGGGAGCTAGCCCGCGAGCCAGAGCTCAGCCTATTGGGTTTAGTGACGCTGTAGGGACGGGCCCAAGCATAGACACCGTGCCAGTCCTTAATCATGAGGCAATCGCAGGTGGGCTTGCAAGGGCGTGAGACGTTTATGGTGATGAAGCGCCGGACAGACAAGTGATAATCATAAGGCAACTAATGGAAGACGGTCAGCTAGCTTTGATAAATGCAAGAAGGATACACGCCGTAGGGACGGACCCACGCGGCTTGGGGATAGTGCAGCCCGAGAGGCGCTCCCAACTGAACAAACCAAAAGATGTTACCTGGCACCATTGCTGAGAGGTGTTGGAGTAGTGGAAGACGCGTGCTGCAGGGGCTGCTCCCCATGAGCCACCCTGGCCCTGAACCTTGAGAGGCTCTGGAGGTCCGGGGGGCTCGTGAGGATCCATCGCCATCTTCGCCTGGATCGCCTAACGCCGGGCCTCCCAAGCCACCAGGAGGCCCCGCATGTGGTGCTGGGATGCAGCAGCTGCGTTCAGCAAATCAAAGGGCATGCAAACGTAGCTGTGAGGGGGGACCTCGCATCGGCCAACACGGGACGGCCAGGAGAGCTCCTAAGACGCGACCCTGTTGAGCCCTGGGATGTCGACGCAGACGTGCAGCTCCTCGTCCTCGCCTGGGTGAGGAGCCGCGCCTGATGATAACCCACAAGTGTAGGGGATCTATCCTAGTCCTTTTGATAAGTAAGAGTGTCGAACCCAACGAGGAGCAGAAGGAAATGATAAGCATTTTTCAGTAAGGTTTTCTCTGCAAGCACTGAAATTGTAGGTGATAGATAGTTTTGTGATAAGATAAATAGTAACGAGTAAAAAGTAAATAAAGTACAGCAAGGTGGCCCAATCCTTTATGTAGCAAAGGATAATCCTGGACAATTTCTAATAATGAGAAAGGAGCTCCCGAGGACACATTGGGAATTATCGTCAAGCTAGTTTTCATCACGTTCATATGATTCTCGTTCAGTACTTTGATAATTTGATATGTGGGTGGACCGGTACTTGGGTACTGCCCTAACTTGGACAAGCATGCCACTTATGATTAACCCCTATTGCAAGCATCCGCAACTACAAAAAGAAATATTAAGGTAAACCTAACCACAGCATTAAGCGTATGGATCCATATCAACCCCTAACGAAGCAACGCATAAACTAGGGTTTAAGCTTCTGTCACTCTAGCAACCCATCATCTACTTATTACTTCCCCATGCCTTCCTCTAGGCCCAAATAATGGTGAAGTGTCATGTAGTCGACGTTCAAATAACACCACTAGAGGAAAAGACAACATACATCTCATCAAAATATCGAACGAATACCAAATTCACATGACTACTAATAGCAAGACTTCACCCATGTCCTCAGGAAAAAACGTAACTACTCACAAAGCATATTCATGTTCATAATCAGAGGAGTAATAATATGCATAAAGGATCTGAACATATGATCTTCCACCAAGTAAACCAATTAGCATCAACAACAAGGAGTAATCAACACTACTAGCAACCCACAGGTACCAATTTGTGGTTTTGATACAAGATTGGATACAAGAGATGAACTAGGGTTTTGAGACGAGATGGTGCTGGTGAAGATGTTGATGGAGATTGACCCCCTCCCGGTGAGAGGATCATTGGTGATGATGTTGGTGATGATTTCCCCCTCCCGGAGGGAAGTGTCCCCGGCAGAACAGCGCCAGAGCCCTAGATTGATTCCGCCAAGGTTCCGCCTCATGGGGCGGAGTTTCGTCCCGTAAGCTTGCCCACTATTTTTTCCAGGGTAAAAGTGATGATAGAGCAGAAGATGGACGCCAGAGACCTACCAGGGGGCCTAGGAGATAGGGGGCGCCCCTGTCTCCTGGATAGGGTGTGGGCCCCCTGGCCTATTTCTTTCGCTCAGAAATTCTTATTAAATCCAAAAGGTTGTTTCGTGGAGTTTCAGGACTTTTGGAGCTGTGCAGAATAGGTTTCCAATGTTTGCTCCTTTTCCAGCCAGAATTCTAGCTGTCGACATTCCCCCTCTTCATGGTAAACCTTGTGAAATAAGAGAGAATAGCCATAAGTATTGAGATATAATGTGTAATAAAAGCCCATAATGCAATAAATATTGATATAAAAGTATGATGCAAAATGGGCGTATCAAATCCCCCAAGCTTAGACCTCGCTTGTCCTCAAGCGGAAGCCAAAATCAAAAATATGTCCACATGTTTAGAGATAGAGGTGTCGATAAAAATAAAATACGGACATGATGGCATCATGATCATTCTAATAACAGCAACATATATAGATTTTGTTATATGATTTCTTATGCTCAAGTAACAAGCAATTCACAATGTCAAGTATGGTTCAAAAACTTCATTGGGAACTAACAAACTATAATCTCAGTCATTGAAGCAATTGCAATTTATCGTAACATCAGAAAGAGTCAATAATAGAGCATTTCAGCAAGCTCAGATACTCAACTATCTCGTAGTCTCCTATAATTGCTAACACTCACTCAATACTTGTGGTTATAGAGTTTCAGCCGGACACTGAGAAAGATAGGGGCTTATTGCGTTGCCACCCAACGTATTCACCTTTAGGTGATGTCAACAATAATGGCCCATGCTAACTTACATCCAATTGGATATATGCATCATGATCTTTCAAACATGAGGAGCTTGCCAAAGGATAAAATGAAAAAGGGAAAGGTGAGGATCACCTTGACTCAAGCATAAAGTAAAAACATAAAGTAAAAGATAGGCCCTTCGCAGAGGGAGGCAAAGGTTGTCATGCGCGTTTAGGGTTGATGCACAAAATCTTAATGCAAAAGAACGTCACTTTATATTGCCCCTTGTATGTTGACCTTTATTATGCAGTCCGTCGCTTTTATTACTTCCACAACAAGTTTGTACAAAGCTTATTTTCTCTGCACTAATAAGTCATGCATATTTAGAGAGCAATTTTTATTGCTTGCACCGATGACAACTTACTTGAAGGATCTTACTCAATCCATAGGTAGGTATGGTGGACTCTCATGGCAAAACTGGGTTTAAGGATAATTGGAAGCACAAGTAGTATCTCTACTTGGTGCAAAGAATTTGGCTAGCATGAGGGGGAAAGGCAAGCTCAACATGTTTGGAAGGTCAATGACAATATACTTTAACTGAGATGTCGGAAAACATAAACCATTACGTTGTCTTCCTTGTCCAACGTCAACTCTTTTAGCATGTCATACTTAATGAGTGCTTCACAATCATAAAAGATGTCCAAGATAATATATTTATATGTGAACTCCTCTTTCCTTATCACTTCCTATTAATTGCAATGATGACCAAGGCTACGTTTATCAACTCTCAATAATTTTAATGCCTCATACTTTCTATGTGTGAAGTTATTACTATCCATAAGATCAATATGAACTCTTTTATTCTTTCTACTTTCTCAAGATCATAGCAACATAGCAAAGCCCTTGACTCAACACTAATCTTTATTATAGATAGCACACGGACTCGATTACATAAAGGAGATCACAATGCAAAACTCAAAACTACTTGATATAAAAACTTGAATCTACTAGATCAAGATACTATTAAAAGGATCGAACTAAATAAAGCGGTAAAGATAGGAGTGTGATGGTGATACGATACCAGGGCACCTCCCCCAAGCTTGGCAGTTGCCAAGGGGAGTGCCCATACCCATGTGATTATGTCCTCGGAGGTGGTGAAGTAGGAGTTGTTGCATTTTTCTTCTCTAGCTTGCGTCTAAAGCTAAAATTCTCCTCCCTCAGATCCTCATTCTCAAGCTCAAGTTTCATTATCTTTTTTCATAGTGCTGCCTTGTTGTCCTGCAAAAAACATGGTGGGATAGATTGGAACTTAGGGAGGCTTGACTTCTTGAACTCCACATGCATATCACCAGGTTGAGGTAGTGGATTGTCCTCTTCATCAGAGATTGTCTCCTCCTTCTCCTTTGGATCATAGTCTTCTTCTTCCTCCGTGGTCCAGCCATAATGTTCCACATCCCCATATACTTTTGGGTTTGCGATATAATCAGCCATGTAGCTCTCCCCCTTCGAATCTTGGGACGACATCTTGCTTTATTCTGCAACAGGAACAGCTCGAAACAAAAATAGAGGATATTTGCGTGATACGGTGGTCAAAACCTTCGGGAGTATATATAATGAATTTTTACCGACCAAAATACGTGACATACAAGAAAACGGAGTCCGGGAGGCACACGAGGTACCCACGAGACAGGGGGGCGCGCTCTACAGGGGGGCACGCCCTCCACTCTCGTGGGAGCCTCGTGTCCCTTTCGAACTACTTCTTTCTTCCTAAAATTCTTAAATAATTGAAAACTGATAAAAATTGCCTTTAGAGTTGTGTTGGAGTCGGTTTACTTACTGTACCACATACCTATGCCTTTTCGGAGTCTGGAAAGTTCTGGAAAGTATCCCTTATGTATTCCTCAGGAGTTACGGTTTCTATAATATTAGTTTCAACATTGATAGGATTACCTGAAATATAGTGTTTAATTCTTTGACTGTTAACCACCCTCGGATTTGTGCCTTCGAAGTTGTTGATTTTTATAGCACCAGAACGATAGACCTCCTCGATAACGTAGGGACCTTCCCATCTTGAGAGAAGTTTTCCTGCAAAAAATCTTAAACGAGAGTTGAATAATAACACATAATCTCCTATGTTAAACTCACGCTTTTGTATCCTCTTATCATACCAGTGTTTGACTTTTTCTTTGAAAAGCTTGGCATTCTCATAGGCTTGGGTTCTCCATTCATCAAGTGAGCTAATATCAAACAACCTCTTCTCACCGGCAAGTTTGAAGTCATAATTGAGCTCTTTAATAGCCCAATATGCCTTATGCTCAAGTTCAAGAGGTAAATGACATGCTTTTCCATAAACCATCTTATAAGGAGACATACCCATAGGATTTTTGTATGCAGTTCTATAGGCCCATAATGCATCATCAAGTTTTTTGGACCAATTCTTTCTAGATCTATTCACAGCCTTTTGCAAAATTAATTTGAGCTCTCTATTGCTCAACTCTACTTGACCACTAGACTGCGAGTGATAAGGAGATGCTATTCTATGATTGACATCATACTTAGCAAGCATCTTACGGAAAGCACCATGAATAAAATGTGAACCACCATCAGTCATAAGATATCTAGGGACTCCAAACCTCAGAAAAATAACTTCTTTAAGCATTTTAATAGAAGTGTTATGATCAGCACTACTAGTTGGAATAGCTTCTACCCACTTAGTAACGTAATCAATAGCAATTAAAATATGTGTATAACCATTAGAGGCAGGAAAAGGTCCCATATAATCAAAGCCCCAAATATCAAATGATTCAATAACAAGAGAATAATTCATAGGCATTTCTTGACATCTACTAATGTTACCTATTCTTTGATATTCATCACAAGATAAGACAAACTTACGAGCATCTTTGAAGAGAGTAGGCCAATAAAAACCAGATTGTAGTACCTTGTGTGCAGTTCTATCTCCAGCGTGGTGTCCTCCATAAGATTCAGAGTGACACTTGCGTAGGATCTGTTCCTGTTCATGCTCTGGCACACAACGTCTAATAACGACATCTACTCCTTTATAAAGGTGTGGATCATCCCAGAAGTAATGTCTTAAATCATAAAAGAACTTTTTATTTTGCTGGTATGTGAAACTAGGCGGTATATATTTAGCAACAATATAATTAGCATAATCAGCATACCAAGGAGCAGTACGAGAAGCATTGACGACCACTAATTGTTCATCAGGAAAGCTATCATTAATAGGCAGTGGGTCATCAAGAACATTCTCTAACCTAGACAAGTTGTCTGCAATGGGTTCTCAGCTCCCTTTCTATCAATAATATGCAAGTCAAATTCTTGGAGCAAGAGAACCCATCTAATGAGTCTAGGCTTAGCATCTTTCTTTTCCATAAGATATTTAATACCAGCATGAGCAGTGTGAATAGTAACTTTGGAATCGACAATATAAGGTCTAAACTTATCACATGCAAACACAACTGCTAAGAACTCTTTTTCAGTGGTAGCATAATTTGTCTGGGCAGTATCAAGAGTCTTACTAGCATGCTGGATAAGATTCAATTTCTTATTGACTCTTTGCCCTAAAACAGCACCTACAGCATAATCACTAGAATCGCACATAATTTCAAAAGGTAAATTCCAATCAGGCAGCTGAACAATAGGTGCAGTAATAAAAGCTTTCTTAAGCGTTTCAAATGCTTCTACACAATCATCATCAAAGACAAAAGGAATATCTTTTTGCAATAAATTAGTCAGAGGCCTAGAGATTTTAGAAAAGTCCTTAATGAACCTCCTATGAAAACCGGCGTGACCAAGGAAACTTCTTATACCTTTTATGTCCTTGGGACATGGCATCTTTTCAATAGCATCAACCTTGGCTTTATCAACTTCAATACCTCTCTCGGAGATCTTGTGCCCCAAGACAATGCCTTCATTAACCATAAAGTGACAGTTTTCCCAATTCAGGACGAGACTAGTGTCTTCACATATTCGCAAAACTCGATCAAGGTTGCTCAAACAATCATCAAAAGAGGATCCATAGACTGAGAAATCATCCATGAATACCTAACAAATCTTTTCACAAAAATCAGAGAATATAGCCATCATGCATCTTTGAAAGGTAGTAGGTGCATTACATAAACCAAACGGCATACGTCTATAAGCAAAAGTACCAAAAGGGCAAGTAAAGGTAGTTTTAGATTGATCCTTAGCTGACACAGGTATTTGAGAGAAGCCAGAATAACCATCTAGAAAGCAAAAATGTGTGTGTTTGGATAGCCTTTCTAGCATTTGATCAATGAAAGGTAAAGGGTAATGATCTTTCTTACTGGCTTTATTTAACTTACGGAAATCAATTACCATCCTATAACCTGTAATAATTCTTTGCGGGATCAATTCATCTTTATCATTAGGAACAACGGAAATACGTCCCTTTTTAGGGACACAATGGATAGGGCTTACCAATTCACTATCAGCAACGGGATAAATAATACCTGCCTCAAGGAGCTTTAGTATCTCCTTTCTTACCACTTCCTTCATCTTGGGATTTAATCTTCTTTGAGGATCTCTAATTGGTTTGGCATCTTTCTCCACTGAAATTTTGTGCTGACATAATGTGGGACTAATGCCCTTAAGATCATCCAAAGTATATCCAATAGCAGCTCGATGCTTCTTCAGAGTTTTCAATAATCTTTCTTCTTCTTTCTCTGAAAGGTTAGTGCTAATAATAACAGGATATATTTCTTTTTCATCAAGATAAGCATACTTAAGATTATCAGGTAATGGTTTGAGTTCAAACACGGGATCACCCTTGGGTGGAGGGGGATCCCCAAGAATTTCAATGGGAAGGTTATTTTTGAGCATAGGTTCCTGTTTAAGGAACACTTCATCTATTTCTTCCCTTTCCTTCATAAACATATCGTTTTCATGGTCTAACAAATATTGTTCTAACGGATCAGTTGGAGGAACAACAATGGAAGCAAGACCAATAATCTCATCCTTACTAGGTGGTTTCCTTTCACGAGGTTGTCTACTAAACTTAGCAAAATTAAACTCATCAGACATACCATCTATGCCAACAGTGACAATATTCTTTTCACAATTAATCCTAGCACTAGCAGTATTCAAGAAGGGTCTACCAAAAATAATGGGACAAAAATCATCTTGTGGGGAACCAAGAACAAGAAAATCAACAGGGTATTTAACCTTCCCACACAAAACCTCAACATCTCTAACAATCCCAATAGGTTTAATGGTATCCCTATTAGCAAGCTTAATAGTAACAGCAATGTCTTCTAATTCAATGGGTGCAATGTCGTGCATAATTTCTTTGTATAGATCATAAGGTATCGCACTAGAACTAGCACCCATATCACATAAGCCATGATAACAATGATCTCCTAGTTTAACCGAAATAACAGGCATGCCTACGACAGGTCTACGTGTCTTAGTATCAGGTCTAGCAATATTAGCAGTCTCACCCAAGAAAGAAATAACATGCCCATCTAAATCCTCATCCAAGAGATCTTTAACCATAGCAATACTAGGTTCAACATTAATTTGCTCAGGAGGTGTATAAGTCCTAGTATTACTCTTACAAACAGTAGTCGATGCTTTAGCATGATCTTTTATCCTAACAGGAAAAGGAGGTTTTTCAACATAAGCAGTAGGAATAATAGGATCACTATAGTTATTTGTCTTTTCTTCGACTGTAATAGGTGCAACTACTTTCACTTCAACAGGAGGATTATATTTAAACCACTTCTCTTTAGGGAGATCAACGTGAGTAGCGAAAGATTCAGAGAAAGTAGCTACTATCTCAGAGTCAAGTCCATACTTAGAGCTAAATCCACGAAAAACATCGGTATCCATAAAAGATTTAACACAATCGAACTTAGGTGTCATACCTGACTCCTTACCATCGTCGCAACCCCAATCTTCAGAGTTGCATTTAATTCTTTCCAATAAGTCCCATTTGAAATCAATAGTCTTCAGCATATAATAACTAGCACAAGAAGTATCGAGCAGGTTGCGATTATCAAGAGAAAGCCGAGCATAAAAATTCTGAATAATCATTTTCCGAGAGAGCTCATGATTGGGGCATGAATATAACATTGACTTAAGCCTCCCCCAAGCTTGAGCGATGCTTTCTCCTTCGTGAGGCCAGAAATTATATATGTAATTACAATCACGATGAACAAGATGCATATGATAGAACTTCTGGTCAAATTCCAACTTCAATCGCTTATAATTCCAAGATCCCGTATCATCACATAGCCTATACCATGTCAATGCATCCCCCTTCAAAGATAAAGGGAAGACCTTCCTTTTGACAACATCATCGGGAATACCTGCAAGCTTAAATAATCCACAAACTTCATCCACAAAGATAAGGTGTAAATCGGGATGCAATGTTCCATCTCCTGCAAATGGATTAGCTAGCAGTTTTACTATCATACCCGAAGGAATCTCAAAGTAAATATTTATAAATTTCAGTAGGTTGAGGAGCAACTCTTTGCTTTTATGGTTGGGGTGAAGATACCCCAAACAAGCCCCTCAAAGGATTAGTTTTCATAGTGACAAGTAACAGAAAATTTCAGCACACCATATAAATGTTTCCTTACCAAGTTCCACTCACCAAAAGTGCTACATTCCCCGGCAACGGCGCCAGAAAAGAGTCTTGATGACCCACAAGTGTACGGGATCTATCTTAGTCCTTTCGATAAGTAAGAGTGTCGAACCCAACGACGAGCAGAAGGAAATGATAAGCGGTTTTCAGTAAGGTTTTCTCTACAAGCACTGAAATTGTAGGTGATAGATAGTTTTGTGATAAGATAAATAGTAACAAGTAAAAAGTAAATAAAGTAAATAAAGTGCAGCAAGGTGGCCCAATCCTTTATGTAGCAAAGTATAAGCCTGGACAATTTCTAATAATGAGAAAGGAGCTCCCAAGGACACATTGGGAATTATCGTCAAGCTAGTTTTCATCATGTTCATATGATTCTCGTTCAGTACTTTGATAATTTGATATGTGGGTGGACCGGTACTTGGGTACTTCCCTAACTTGGACAAGCATCCCACTTATGATTAACCCCTATTGCAAGCATCCGCAACTACAAAAAGAAATATTAAGGTAAACCTGACCACAGCATTAAGCGTATGGATCCATATCAGCCCCTAACGAAGCAACGCATAAACTAGGGTTTAAGCTTCTGTCACTCTAGCAACCCATCATCTACTTATTACTTCCCCATGCCTTCCTATAGGCCCAAATAATAGTGAAGTGTCATGTAGTCGACGTTCACATAACACCACTAGAGGAAAAGACAACATACATCTCATCAAAATATCGAACGAATACCAAATTCACATGACTACTAAGAGCAAGACTTCACCCATGTCCTCAGGAACAAACGTAACTACTCACAAAGCATATTCATGTTCATAATCAGAGGAGTAATAATGTGCATAAAGGATCTGAACATATGATCTTCCACCAAGTAAACCAATTAGCATCAACTACAAGGAGTAATCAACACTACTAGCAACGCAACCCACATGTACCAAATTGTGGTTTTGATACAAGATTGGATACAAGAGATGAACTAGGGTTTTGAGAGGAGATGGTGCTGGTGAAGATGTTGATGGAGATTGACCCCCTCCCGATGAGAGGATCGTTGGTGATGACGTTGGTGATGATTTCCCCCTCCCGGAGGGAAGTGTCCCCGGCAAAACAGCTCCGCCAGAGCCCTAGATTGATTCCGCCAAGGTTCCACCTCGTGGCGGCAGAGTTTCGTCCCGTAAGCTTGCCCACGATTTTTTCCAGGGTAAAAGTGATGATATAGCAGAAGATGGACGCCGGAGGCCCACCAGGGGGCCCAGGAGATAGGGGCGCGCCCTATAGGGGGGCGCGCCCCTTGTCTCGTGGATAGAGTGTGGGCCCCCTGGCCTATTTCTTTCGCTTAGAAATTCCTATTAAATCCAAAAAGTTGTTTCATGGAGTTTCAGGACTTTTGGAGCTATGCAGAATAGGTTTCCAATGTTTGCTCCTTTTCCAGCCAGAATTCCAGTTGCCGGCATTCCCCCTCGTCATGGTAAACCTTGTAATATAAGAGAGAATAGCCATAAGTATTGAGATGTAATGTGTAATAACATCCCATAATGCAATAAATATTGACATAAAAGCATGATGCAAAATGGACGTATCTCCTGGCGGTGGGCGGCGATCGCCCCGCATGACCGTTGCCTCCTGAATATCCTTGACTGCCTTGTCGGCGAACTCCTGAGCGCCAGGTGCCTCGCGCCCAACGCTCTCTCCGCGGAAGCGTGCGCTGAAGCATGCCTCTACATGGTGCTCGAGCGCTTCCCACATGACGTTGGCCAGGTCAGAGGCCCTCCAGAGGAGAGCCCCCGAGCCTAGCTTGAGAGGAGTACTGGGCACGCCTTCCTATGTGAGAGGGGAAGGTGCCCCGTCCACAGACACCGGGCTGGAGACGGCCTCGTCGAACGCCCCATCCTCCTAAGGTCCCTTGTGGAGCTACTGCTTCTTCTTGGAAACGGCCTCAGGAGGGTGGACGACACTCTCGTCCTCAGGGTTCTTGACCGCTGCAGCCTGGTAGGCGCGCTCGAGAGAGCACACCGCGTCCTTTTCTTTGCAAACGACCGTCATGATGCTGTAGTTCTCTGGCATGTTGAGGACATTGTAACCGTGGTGCGTTGCCGCCATGAACTTGGTGAGAGTTGTGTACCCGAGGATGGCATTGTATCGCAGGTGAATGTTAGCGACATCAAAGTCGATGAGCTCGATGCGGTAGTTGTTGCGCTTGCCGAAGGTGACGGGGAGGCGGACCTGCCCGATCGGTTGCATGGAGCCGCCAGTCACTCCTGAGAAGGGCTTGGTATGCTGAAGCTGGTGATATGGCACTTGGAGCATGTTGAACGTCTGGACAGAGAGGACATTGAGTCCTGCACCGCCGTCGATGAGCGTCTTGGTGACGAGCACGTTGCTGATGATGGGCGAGTAGAGCATTGGGAGCACGCCAGCCATGGCCGCGCACTTGAGTTGGTCGGAGGAGTCAAAGGTGATGGCGTAATTGGACCACCTGAGCGGACGCGTTGCCTCGAGCCTTGGAAGGGTTGCGTTCACCTCACGCACGAACTGCTTGAAGATGCGATGAGAGGCTAGTGCTTGGGATCTGCCAAGATGCAGGCAATGGCACGAGGCTCTTGGAATCCCCCAGCCCCCTCATCCTGATGGTGGTCTTCGTTCCTTCTTGGCAGCAGCGACAATGGAGGAAGACCAGCGTTGCCCTAAGGCTGATACCTCCAGGCGCCCTCGCGAGGCTGGCCCTAGCAGCGGTCCTCCCGAGGCTGGTCGCGCCACTCCTGAAGATGGTCGGAGCCGTCCCAACGTCCTCCACATCGGCCTCCTCCACGACCGTAGCCTTGATTGTTGCACTCGAGACGACGACCAGGGCGCCCGTCGCGGATGGCCCTGAGCTCCTGGCAGTCGTTGGTATTGTGGCTATGCATGTTGTGGAAGACGCGGAACGGGCAGCTGCCTTGGATGACTCTGGGTGATCACAGCCGTGCTTCATCTCTGGCTCGGCTGCGAGCATGAACGGTCCCTTGCGCTTCACATCCTTGGCCTTGGCCTTCTTGTCTTCTGGGTCTGCATCGAGGAGCTCGAGGAGGGAGAGGCGTCCCTCCTTAGCTCTTGCGTACTTGGTTGCCAACTTGCCATGTTGAACATCTCCAGGGCCGTGCATAGGTCTTCGTGTATGGTGAACTCCTCCTTCATCTTGATGTCGCGGACGCCGTCGTTGAATGCCGAGATGATGGCTTCGTTCGACACCTTGGGAATCTTTAGGCAAAAGCCGTTGAAGCGCTGGATGTACTTCTGAATGGTCTCTCCTGGTTGTTGCTTGATGCGTCGCAGGTCACCTGCGGCCGGCGGGCAGTCGCGGGTGCCCTGGAAGTTGGCAATGAAACATTCCCTCATCTCGTCCCAGGAGAAGATCGATCTCACGGGAAGGTTCAGGAGCCAGGAGCGTGCGCCGTCCTTGAGGGCCATAGGGAACCAGTTCGCCATGACCTTCTCGTCGTTGTTGGCCACCTCAATGCTCAGCTTATAGAGCTGCAGGAACTCGGCAGGGTCGGCGGTGCCGTCGTAGCGTGGAGGCAGGTCTGGCTTGAACTTCCCTGGCAAGACGACACTGCACAACTCCAGAGTGAACGTGCGGCACCCCACTGTGTGCATGAGAGCCCGCCGCGGTGGTGGAGCATAGTCTTGGCGTTCGTGCATTGCCACCACAGGCGGCGCGCGGTCTTGACGTGGCGCCGGGAGCGCGCGCGCATCTTCTTGTGGCTGCTGGACCACCTGGCAGCTTGCTTCGTCGCGCGCGGGCGCCTGACGCTGCGGATCGCGCCGAGGTGCCACCCGCCTTGGCTCGATGATGGCGTCTTGCCTTGGAGGTGGAGGAGGAGCCCCGTGAGCTACATCTCCTGGAGTAGGAGGCGGTTGAGGCAGCGAGCGAGCTGGTGCAGCAGAGTCCCCAGCAGCGCTGACGAGCTCGGCAATGCGGTCGAGCTAGTCCTCGTAGAGGTTGACGACTAGGCGATAGCGCATGAGCTCACGTGCCATGAGCAGAGCGGCCTGCGCGTTCGCCAGGCCATGACAAGCGTGAGAGGATGAAGCAGCTGGAGTCAGTGACGGAGTGGCGGTGCGCCCGTCCTGGCGCACAGACGGATGCAGTGAAGAGGCATGTTGCTCATGGCCTGCAGGGCCCGTGGCGGAGTTCTCCACCAGCGACAGGGGGCGGCGAGGGCATCCGTCGCCCGCCGGCACTGCCTGAGCGACGCGGGCGACAAGGGCGGCCCGACGCTCAGGACGAGCTCGGCGCGCGTCAGCCATGGAAGCGGTGGAGTGGTGGCGAGTCGATCGATGGAAGAGAAGCTCCGACACAACCCTACCTAGGACGCTAAATGTCAGATTACGGGTTCCGCAAACCCTTGAGAGGTTCGAACTCTAGGATGCGTGCGAAAATCTCACTCTCCCCAGTCTGTCGACTTGCTAATCTCACAGCCTAGCGCGTCGAGCTTCGGGTCACCTTGCGGTGTAAAACTCTACTCCTGCTTTGTGGTGGATTTGCCTCAAGGGGCTGAGGAAGAACTAGTACAGTGAAGAACAACCTCAGGAGGCGTGTTCTTGGGCTCAAGTGAGCTGGTGAGGGTGGAATGGATCCGATCCCACTCCTTGGTGGTGGCTAGGTCCTATTTGTAGTTGCCTTGGTCCTCTTCCCGAATGGAGGCGGGAAGGGATCCCACAACGGCCAAATTTGAAGGGACACACCAAGTACATCGTATCCTGACTAAAGTGGTCTACGCCTGCAAAAGCCTCTTGTTGTGACGCTGCGGTGGGCTCGGCGATGACCTCCTTCTTGTCGTCCTGGCGGTCCTGGTCTTGTTGCATGGGAATGGAAACCTTTGGCTGCTCCCTTCGGACTCCGTGCCTGTTGCTTGCCTCTTTTGCACCAAAGAGGATATTGGCACACTGCGCCCGCTGGCGCCCGCCTGGCCTCGATCGTCATGGCTCACGTCACCCGAACCTCATGAGGGGATCCTTGCATAGAAACCTCCGCTCCTTAGGAGCCAGCCTGAGGAGGCTGATCCCTTTGGAGGTCTTGGTGTCGTCCGCCTTGCGAGGTCTTGGGTTATTGATGTCTAAACTGGGCCGTACCAGGCCATCGATGGAGCCACGCCGCGGGCCACAGGTAGGCAAGTCTGGGTACCCCCATTTCCATAACACCGGCATAACCCGCTTAGCATGGAAGATACCAACTACCTCGTGTCACTCTATGAACAATCCAGGCACACAAAAAGGATATTTATTTGAAGTTTTTAGAGGTGGCACATGCAAATTTACTTAGGACGTCAGGGTAATACCGCATATAGGTAGGTATGGTGGACTCATCTGGAATAACTTGGGTTTCGGGTTTTTGATGTACAAGCAGAATTCCCACTTAGTACAGGCGAAGGCTAGCAAATAGGTTGATAAGCGGCTAGCTAGAGAGCAACAACGGTCATGAACATGCATTATGCATGAGTAACATTGGATACTATCACGAGTAGGATATGAACACCATGAACATAAATATCATAGAGGCTATGTTGGTTTTGATTCAACTACATGCATGAACATGTGCCAAGTCAAGCCACTCGAACATTCAGAGGAGGATACCATATCATCATACTACATCACAATCATTATAACACAAGACATCCAAGATAAATCATTATCCACTCCTAGCTACTTATGCATAGCATGAGAAACTATAATCTCTAATTTTTCATTGCAAACATGTTTGATCATAATATGTTGAATCATGGATACTAGGTTAAACATATTTGCGAAAACAGAACAAGTCGAGTTCATATCCTTTTCTCGCTGCCACGGCCAGTTCATCGAATATCGTCATTATTGCCTTTCACTTGCATGACCGCATGATTTGAAAATAATAATAGTGCAAGAGTGTCGTGGCTTAAGCTGGAATCTACAACCATTTTATTCAAAAGGAGAAGATGAGGTAATATGGGCTCTTCGATAGATCAACAATAATACAAATGAGAGCCACTCAACATTTTCATCGTGGTCATCTCCTCGGTATGACTCAATAATAAGAAAAGAAAATCAGAGAAACACACTTAAATATTTTTGGAGTTTTGGTTTTTCGTAAACAAGCAAATAAAAGGGGGAAAACCAAAACAAGAAAAACTATTTACACGGGAAAGCTCCCAACAAGTAAAAGAAGAACAAGGAAATCTTTTTTGGGTTTTCTCTTTTTTTATACTACAACTAACTACACTAGAAAGAAAAATCAAAAAGAAGCAAGAAACATGTTTTTGAATTTTCTCAAAGTTTTTCAAACACACAAGAAGAAAGCAAGAAAATAAATTTAACATGGATAATACAATGAAAAAGTGTGAACACCGACAACTGGAATGAAATGAGAGAACATGAATGTAATGTCGGTGGGAATATGTACTCCCCTAAGCTTAGGCTTTTGGCCTAACTTGGTGATCACCAGTCGTAGAAGCCGTGAGGTCCAATGTTGAAGTGCTAGGGAGCGGGCACCTGAGGGTCCCATTGCTGAGGCTCCTCCTGTGTTGCAGCCAGGTTGCTCCGGTAAGCGACAATGCCCTCACGCATAATCATGTATCCGCCCCTGGCAACATGATCAAACAGAGCAGGTGCAGGCAATGGAATAATATCACTGGTTTCCTCACTAAAAACTAAGTTATAGGGAATATCAATATCAGGGTAATCAGTAGCAATAAAGTGGTGGTCTTCCATAGCTGCTCTATCTAAGTAAACCTTGGGCAAATGATGGTCATGCTGGCGTATCTACACATTAAAGTGAGTCGTCAAGCGAGTAGCGTAAATGCCCCCATGTATTTTACCCTTGGATCTATTGAGGTGAAGGCGATGTGCCACAATAGCTCCCAAGCTATAAGTGTTGTTGCCATAAAGTGCGCGACGTAAAACAGCAAGGTCTGGAGCGCTAAGTGCACCCACTTTCTCTCTAGCAAGTAAGCATTTTGCAATGAATATAGCAAAATAATGCACAGCAGGAAAGTGCAAGCTAGTAGAGGTGACACTCGATATTCATCTCTCATCCCCCATCTTTAGAGTACAGCAGAAACCATCAAACTCTGCGGGCCTAGGCTCTACCAAAACACCATCAGAAGGTAGCACGCATATGTCACAAAATTCAGTAAGTGGTATCTGTTGGTTTTCAGCATATAAATTAAACGACACCATAGGGGGATTATTCCTAGATTGTAAATGAAAGTTTTGCACAAAGGAATTTGTGAGGAGATGATACTGTTTGCATTCAGCTGCGATGAAGTCGGTGAGGCCGGCGTTAGCAGTGTATTGTGTAAACTCTTGAAGGATTCCATCGCTTTGCATGAACGAATTATGCGGCCATTCGCATGGCCGTAACTCCGCCAACCTCCAGGTATGCAGATCATTGTTAGATGACTCCCCAATAACTCCCTTGGAGCACTTCTTGGAAGCAAACTTCCTAAAGAAACTCATCTTTTCCCTATGAACAAAATTCTGAAATTTTTAGTCCATACATTTTTCTCAACAAAACTTCATAAAAATGATAACAACTGCTCATTACGATGTATAGAGGCCATAGCAAGCATTCAAACTACTTAGAACTCTAAGAATTCAACATGCAAGCTCATCTACAGCAGCACCAAGAGTAGCTAATTATTCAAAATATAAACCACTAAAGAAAACACTAATTGGACACATGGAGGAGTTGCATACCAAACAACAATTCCCCGAAACAGTTTCAGAAACGGAGCTTCAAGCAAAGAGGTAGAAATCCGTGGTTTCGAGAGCAAGAACATGAGAGGGAGAGAGAGAGAGCAATGGTGATTTTTTCTGGATGAATGTGGTGATGTGGGAAGAAGAAGTAAGTGAGGGGGCCACATGGGGACCACAACCCACCAGGGCGCGCCTGGGTGTCCTGGCGTGCCCAGGTGGGTTGTGCCCACCTGGTGCACCTCCCTTTGGTATTATTTGCACCAGAAATTCTTAAATATTTGGAAAAATTCGTATTAAATTTTTAGAGCATTTTGAGAACTTTTATTTTTCGGTCATTTTTTATTGCACGGAAAACTCAGAAAACAGACAAAGCATGCATTTATTTTATTTAACTAAAAAAACAAAAAACAAAAAGTAGGGACAGAAGGTAGTGCTCACTAAATTCATCAACCTCATACCTCTCAAAAATGATCCTTTAATAAGGTTGATCAAGCCTTATTAACAACCACTTTTGATTAATATGAAACCGAAGAACTTTCGTAAATCACTAAGTTACCTCAATGGGGATATGAATGTCCCCAACAATAAGCATTTCATATTTCTTTTTAACAATAGGTAGAGGTAGTTGAAAACTTCCAATTGTGATTGTCGGAGACTTTTCAATAACATTAATACCATTCACTTGGAATTGTTTCTTCGGAAAGTGCACTGTATGCTCATTACCATTGATATGAAAAGTGACCTTGCTTTTATTGCAATCAATAACAGCCCCTGCAGTATTCAAGGAGGGACTACCAAGGATAATCGACATGTTGTCGTCCTCGGGCATCTCAAGTGTAACAAAGTCAGTCAAAATAGTAACATTAGCAACAACAACGGGCACATCCTCACAAATACCGATAGGTATGGCAGTTGATTTGTCAGCCATTTGCAAAGATATTTCAGTAGGCGTGAGTTTATTCAAATCAAGTCTTTTATATAAAGAGAAAGGCATAACACTAACACCAGCTCCCAAATCACATAAAGCAGTTTTCACATAATTTCTTTTGATGGAGCAAGGTATAGTTGGTATTCCCGGAGCTTCAAGTTTTTTAGGTACTCCATCTTTAAAAGTATAATTAGCAAGCACAGTGGAGATTTTAGCTTCCGATATTTTTCTCTTATTTGTGATGATGTCTTTCATGTACTTTGCACAAGGAGGCATTTATAAGATGTCAGTCAAACGAGTATGCAAAAAGACTGGCCTCAGCATTTCAGCAAAGCGTTCAAATTCTTCATCATTTTTCTTTTTAGTTGACTTAGGTGGGAAAGGCATAGGTTTTTGAACCCATGCTTCTCTTTCCTTACCGTGTTTTCTAGCAACAAAGTCTCTTTTATCATATCTTTTATTCTTGGGTTGTGAGTTATCAAGATCAACAGTTAGTTCTACCTCAACATCATTATCTGGTTCTTTGTCATTTGGTTGAGTGTCTTCATGAACCTCCTCATTATCTTTTTCATTATCAGAAGGTGATTGTTCACTACCAGATTGAGTTTCAGCATCAGAGATAGAAACTTCATTATCATTATCAGAAGGTTTTTCTACTTCAGGTTCACTAGTAGAAGGAAAAGTCCAATTATTTTTCTTCTTCTTTTTATTTTTAGAAGGATTAGGTGCATCCACGTTAATTCTTTGAGAGTCTTGTTCAATTCTCTTTGGGTGTCCCTCAGGATAAAGTGGTTCCTGAGTCATTTTACCTCCTCTAGTTGCTACCCTAACAGCAAAGTCACTTATATTATTGTTCATTTCATCAAGCAACTCTCTTTGAGATTTAGCAACTTGTTCTAATTGAGTCTGAACCATAGAGGCATGCTTTCCTACACCTCTAACATCATTTGAGATTCTAAATAGCAAGTCACTTAAGCGAGCGATCATATCAGAGTTGTATTTCAATTGTTTCATAACATTTGCATTGAAGTAATCTTGCTTTCTAATGTAATTATCAGACTCATAAAGGCATTGGCTAGGATGTTTATTATGAGGATTACACTATCATTGAATTTCATTAAAGATTTTACCTCTACCACCTTAGGTGGTGGTGGTGCTTCAAGCCCATGTATTTCTTCAATAGGTGGTAAATTTTTAACATCCTCTACTTTAATATCTTTTTCTTGCATAGATTTCTTTGCCTCTTGCATATCTTCAGGACTAAGATATAAGATACCCCTCCTCTTCAGAGTGGGTTTAATCGGTGTTTCAGGAGGAGTCCAATCATCATAATTTTTCAATATGTTATTCAATAATTCTTCAGCTTGCGCAATAGTCCGTTCCCTGAAAATACAACCAGCACAACTATCTAGGAAATCCCTAGAAGCATCGGATAGTCCATTATAGAAGATATCAAGTATTTCATTTTTCTTAAGAGGATGATCAGCCAAAGCATTAAGCAATTGGAGAAGCCTCCCCCAAGCTTGTGGGAGACTCTCTTCTTCAATTTGCACAAAGTTAAATATTTCCTGCAAGGCAGCTTGTTTCTTATGAGCAGGGAAATATTTTTCAAAGAAGTAATAAATCATATCCTGGGGACTACGCACACAACCAGGAGCAAGAGTATTGTACCAAGCTTTAGCATCACCCTTTAATGAGAACGGAAATAACTTGAGAATATAGTAATAGCGAATCTTCTCGTCATGAGCAAAAAGGGTGGCTATATCATTCAACTTAGTAAGATGTGCCACAACAATTTCAGTTTCATAACCATGGAAAGGATCAGATTAAACCACAGTAATTAACTCTAGGTCGACAGAGAATTCATAATCCTTATCATCAATAAAGATAGGTGAAGTAGCAAACTTAGGATCACACTTCATTCTAGCATTCAAAGATCTTTCTTTATACTTGCATAATAATTTTTCTAGATCATCTCTATCCTTACAAGCAAGAATATCTCTAGTTGCCTCCTCACTCATAGCATAACCTTCAGGTACCTTTGGCAATTCATATCTAGGAGGGCTAGTTCTAGTAGGTGTTTCAAGATTTTCAGTTTCAAGCTCATCATCAGTTTCAACAATATCATGTTGTCTTACTCTAGCAATTTGTTCACCAAGAAATTTACCTAGTGGCACATCATCATCAAGCAAGGTACTAGCATCATCATGAGCAACATTCATAGCAGAAGTAGCATCATAAATAACCTGCGACATATCAGAATTAATAGTATGTGGTGGTGTTGCAAGTTTACTTATAACAGAAGGTGAATCTAAAGCGGAGTTGGATGGCAGTTCCTTACCTCCCCTCGTCTTAGAGGGAAAAATCTTAGTCTTGGCATCCTTCAGATTCTTCATAGTGATAATATGATAATAATCCCAAGTGACTCAACAAATATAGCTATGCTCCTCGACAACAGCGCCAGAAAAATGTCTTGATAACCCACAAGTATATGGGATCGCAAGAGTTTTCTAGGGTAGAGTATTCAACCCAAATTTATAGATTCGACACAAGGGGAGCCAAATAATATTTGCAAGTATTAGTGGCTGAGTTGTCAGTTCAACCACACCTAGAGATTAATTATCTGCAGCAAAGTGATCAGTAGCACAGTAATATGATGGTAGCAGTAGCAGTAACAGTAACAGTGATAGCAATGGTTTTGTAGCAGTAAAGATAGCAGTAGAAGCAGTAGTAACTTACCAAGAACAATATAAGGTAAATTTGTAGGCATTGGATCAGTGATTCGTTGGATGATATTCATCATGAGACAGTCATAACCTAGGGCGATACGGCACTAGCTCCAGTTCATAACTATAATGTAGGCATGTATTCCGTAAATAGTTATACGTGCTTATGGAAAGAACTTGCATGACGTCTTTTGTCCTACCCTCCCGTGGCAGCGGGGTCCTATTGGAAAATAAGGGATGTTAAGGCCTCCTTTTAATAGAGAATCGGAACAAAGATTAACACACGGTGAATACATGAACTCCTCAAACTACGGTCATCACCGGGAGTGGTCCCGACTATTGTCACTCAAGGGTTGCCAGATCATAACACATAGTAGGTGACTATATATAACTTGCAAGATCAGATCTAGAACATGGATATAATGGTGATAATATAAATGGTTCAGATCTGAAATCATGGCACCTGGGCCCAAAGTGACAAGCATTAAGCATGGCAAATTCATAGCAACATCAATCTCAGAACATAATGGATACTAGGGATCAGGCCCTAACAAAACTAACTTGATTACATGATGAATATCATCTAACTCCTCATTGACCAGCGAGCCTACGAAGGAATTACTCACTCCCGGTGGGGAGCATCATGGAATTGGAGATGGAGAAGGGTTGGTGATGACGAATATTGAAGTCCCCCTCTCCGGAGCCCCAAACGGACTCCACGATCTGGCCTCCTGATGAAGAACTGGAGACGATGGTGGCTCCGTCTCATGAAACGCGATAATTCTTTCTCCCTGTTTTTTTCAGGAAAAATATGATTTTATAGCGTCAGTTTCAGGGTCTACGGGGCCACCGGGTGGGGACAACCCACCTAGGTGCGCCTAGAGGGGGTGGCGCGCCCTGGTGGTTTGTGCCCACCTAGGTTCCCCCCTCCGGTGGTTCTTGGCTCCAGATATACTCTTTTATTGTATAAAAATCCTCGCAAGTTTCGTTCCATTTCGAGAACTTTTATTTCTGCACAAAAACAACACCATGGTAGTTTTGCTAAAAACAGCGCCAGTCCGGGTTAGTTTCATTCAAATCATGCAAATTAGAGTCCAAAACAAGAGGAAAAGCATTAGGAAAAGTAGATACGACGGAGACGTATCAGCGCCCTGGTGGGTTGTGCTCACCCAAGGGCCCCCCTCCGGTGTTTCTTGGCTCTAGTATTTTTCTTTTATTGCATAACTACTATTTAGGTGATAATAACTACTGTTGCTATTGTTGTAATCAACTTGCCATTTTGTAACAAAATCTAAGTTTGTTACAGGTTTCCTTGGTCAAAGCCTCAAAGGAAATTTGAGCTGCAGAGGCGAAGTTGATGATTAAGAGGGTCTGCACAATGTTGTATATTTCTTATGTAATGTCGTGTAATTTTTATCAAGGTCGTGTGAACCGATGTTGGATGTAAATGACCTTTACTTGGTGAAGTTATTGAATGAAAATTTATGAAATGGGTCAAATTATGGTCATGTTCAGTGGAAATTAACTGGGTTGTGAAAACTCGTTCGAATAGTGTAATGGGTTGTGTTGCAGCTGGTTGGATGAATATCATGGTTTGTATTGAAATAAATGTGATAATGGGCCTCGTTAGACATAAAAAATTGGGCCAATGGCTATGTAGGATGCCACGTTAGGTCCACGTAGATGCCATGTCACGTCCATGTTGGTACAACGTTATGTAAATCCATGATGGATTAGTTTGTCATAGAGGACCGGGTCTGGGGCGGGCCGGAGGGGCCAATGGATTGTTCGCTGACAGTCAGAATCTGTCATGGTGGTGCAAATGTCAAATTATGACGCGATATACATGTCGGATTCCAAATCCATCATGGACCGCCCTCCTTGAAGATTTTGCATTGTTCTGTGACTAGACGAATCCGACATGGATTAACAAGATTCTTGCAGTGTAACTGTTACATGATGAATGTTATCCAACACAATTATCCATCACCAATCCAATACATACGATCTTCGCATATTGGTTTTTGCTAAGTTACTTTTGTTGTTGCCACTATCACCATCACTATAAAACTGCTATAGTTACTGTTGCTATTGTTATCACTGCTATCAAACTATCATACTATTGTGCTACCGATTACTCTGCTGCAGCTATGTAGTTCTTCAGTTGTGGTTGAATTGATAACTCAACTGCTAATACTTGCAAATATTCTTTGGCACCCATTGTGTCGAATGAATAAATTTGGATTGAATAATCTACCCTCGACAACTGTTGCGATCCCCTATACTTGTGGGTTATCACACATGCATATCTATTTTCTATCTTACCCTTCTCTTTATGTAGCTGATTTCAATGCCTCCTTTTTTAGCTCGGCAATGCGGTAAAAAGTTTGGGGTGCATGTTGTGAGCAGGAAAGTTTTCTTTAGGGGTAGAACACTACTTTTATTCAACTAAATGGAAGGTGGCAGATACATAAGGGGTATTCATAAGCCACATATGGCGCCCCAGATAAAGTGAAGTGACAACTTTAGCTAGTTCATGTGCTTCTCCATTATGCTCTCTCTTCTCATGATGCAGATGGGCGACCTCAAACTCTTCAATCTTCGTCTTGATATCATGAATAAACGCTTGGCTTGTACCTTTATACCTTCCCTGGATATGCTTGACCTTCGCTTGACAGTCAATAGCAATGTGAATTCTTCTTAGATAAAGGTCCTTAGCCAGAGAAAGGGCTTCTCTCAATGCCATAGCTTCCAAGGACCAAGTCCGTAACCACAACAGTCGATGCGCCCATATAGAGGCCCTGCTTATCTCTGCATATTGCCACCAAGGACCCCCCTGTCATTGTTCCTGGAGATGGCGGCATCCACATTCATATTCATACATCCTAGCTTAGGCTTGACCCAATTCTTCCTCTCCTATCTTGAAGCCATCGCTGGCATCATAGTGCCACATCTGGTAGGTCGCGCTGGCAATATAGCAAGATCCGACAAGTAATTCTGAACAAAACTATATGTTGACAGGGGGGACTGGAACTCATTTTCATGAATCGCCGTCAACGAGCCCACCAAATTGCCCATAGGGTAACAATCATCTTAACGAACTAACCCTCCCTCATAGAATCCATCATCTCCATCAGCCATAACCTTGCACCAACATTATTTCATGCAATCAAATGCTCGACAAGATCTTCATCAACAAGTGACCAAACACACTTTGACATATTACAAACAATGTGTGCATGTCACCATCAACAAGTTGTGAGAAAGACACCATGCAAAATTTCTGACTTTGCTTGGAAGCCTAATTTTTCACAATTTTTCCCACTGATTCTGAACCGAGGACGCGTCAGAAACCGAGGACCTACCTTCAAGCCATGTGTCCCTTCTCTTTTCGGTGTCAACTAGGAGCTTACAAGCATATCTAACAGTGAAGATATTGTTTCGATCGTAGTGCCATGCCCAACTATCCTCTAAGTTGCGAGTACTCAGGGGAATGTTGAGAATAATCTGCGCATTAGGAGTCTGAAAATATTCATTAACTAATTCTCTATTCCATTACTTAGATGATTCATCAATAAAATCACTGACTCGACTAGGAGGACCGGTAGTCCACCATTGGAGAGATCTTAGCGTAAATTCTCAAGGTAACCAGTTATCCTCCCACGCATTCACTGCATGCCCATTGCCAATCCTTCGAATCAGTCCTTGCCTGAGCATAGAGATACCCTCGTGAACAACTCGCCATACCTAGGAAGGGGGGCTCCCCAAGTTAGCTTGCAAAACATCGTCATCCAAAAAATACACAGCCAACAGAAGCTAAGTAAGTCAGGATCTTGGACGAGCCTCCAAGCTTGCTTAGCAACTGTACCTAGGTTAAAAAGTTCTATCTCGAAACCCTAGCCAGGGCATTGTGAGTACATCTCAGGAGATCCAAACAACCTTCCTTTGCCTTCCTTGAAATTATTCGTTTTCGCTCTGCTAAAATATTGCCATTGTATGCTCTGACCCCACTAAAAACTAGAAAGGGGAAAACAATTCCTCTTGGCTCTGTTAAAATATTGTCATTATAGGCTATGATCCCACTAAAAACTAGGAGGGCAGAAACAAAAATGTACCAAAAAAGCTAAGTGCGTCAATAGAAGCTAACAGAAGCTAAGTGCGTCAAGATCTTGGACGAGCCTCCAAGCTTGCTTAGCAACCGTACCTAGGTTAAAAAGTTCTATCTGGAAACCCTAGCCATCCTTGATACTTGGGCATTGTGAGTGCATCTCAGGACATCCAAACAACCTTCCTTTGCCTTCCTTGAAATTATTCATTTTCGCTCTGCTAAAATATTGCCATTGTATGCTCTGACCCCACTAAAAACTAGAAAGGGGAAAACAATTTCTCTTGGCTCTGTTAAAATATTGTCATTATAGGCTATGATCCCACTAAAAACTAGGAGGGCAGAAACAAAAATGTACCAAAAAAGCTAAGTGTGTCAACAAAAGCTAACAGAAGCTAAGTGCGTCAGGATCTTGGACGAGCCTCCAAGCTTGCTTAGCAACCGTACCTAGGTTAAAAAGTTCTATCTCGAAACCCTAGCCATCCTTGATACTTGGGTATTGTGAGTACATCTCAGGAGATCCAAACAACCTTCCTTTGCCTTCCTTGAAATTATTCGTTTTCGCTCTGCTAAAATATTGCCATTGTATGCTCTGACCCCCACTAAAAAGTAGAAAGGGGAAAACAATTCCTCTTGGCTCTGTTAAAATATTGTCATTATAGGCTATGATCTCACTAAAAACTAGGAGGGCAGAAACAAAAATGTAGCTGGGGATCGAACCCAGAATCTCTGGTTTCGTAGACCAGCGCCTTATCCATTGGGCCACGGAGTCACTGACGAATGCATTCAAACGGTTTCATTAGACCAGCAGACAGTAGTTACCGAGCCATCATGCGGATGAGTGGGGGCACCTGTGTGATCACTTGACAACCAGACCTGACACTACAACGAACTAATAATCAACCAAAATGTAGCTGCTCGTGCCGGTACACACCCGATGCCATGCCGCGGCAAGGCCACGTCAACAAGGATCTGACCATGTTGCCGAGGCACGTTGGCCCGGACGCAAGTTCCCAAGCCGAAGGCCATCTCTCCACCCGATCCTTTTCCCCTTTTGTGAACATTCCATTCCACCGGATATTTGGACCAGAGGCCGACACGGCCGAGCGTAACCGGGACTCTTTGCCCCCCTTTTCTCTCTCGTCCATGATCCTGTCATGATTACCTTGACTCCCCCAGTGGTTGATCAGCCCCACTTTGCGTTCAGCTCACTTATCTCTTAAAAAAAACGTCACATTATTCCTGGCTCCACCGGCCAAATTGATTAGCGCATCTCTTTCCCTTCCCTACCCATCGAATCGATTCCCCCCTTGCCGACGGTCGATGAGTGCGCTCTACTGCACTACCTGCTCGGCGAGTGCGCCGAGTTCGTCGTCCCGAGCAGCAGCGATGCGTCCGTCCTTGTGATTCGTCAAGGACGAAACGGAAATTGACGGCCAATTTGGCCACTGTTCACACGGCCAGTCACACCACCCGGTTCGTACGCGCGCGTGGTGACAACTCGTTCGTTCGATCGGATCATCACACGAAGACAAGGAGATACGAGACGAGACGAGACTCGAGAGGGAGTCACATTTCGACAAGAACAGTCTGCATCTTCTGTACAAGCAGCGATTTTCCGCCGAGACATGGAAACCGACGTCGCAACTACCGCCACCCAGGAACAACAGCTACGCGCGAACCGACGACAAGGAAAATCAGAGGAAAATCAAGGAGTCATCTGAGGCGCTCGGCAGGGTCGATCAGCTGGCCGGCGGCCGGCTTGTCGGCGGCGGCGGAGGCGGAGGAGGGCCGGCGGCCTTCGTCGAAGTTCTTGGCGTAGCTGGCGGCGTCGTACTGGAAGGTGATCATGGGGGGCGGCGCCCTGGGGCTGGGGCAGCAGGCGCTCTTCCTCACCAGCCGCCTGAGCAGCCGCCTCCACGCCCGCCGCCCGCTGTCGCGTCCGCCCTCGCGCGACAGGAGGTGGAACCGCCCGGGGCTCCGGTGCACGGCCGGCAGCCACGCCGGGGAGGCCATGCAGCCGGTGAAGTAGGAGGATTGGCTCGGCGTCGACGGCTCACTGTCCATCTCCATGTACGTCTCGGGTAGCACTGCTAGCGAGAGACAGAGGCGCTGCTGTGGCAGAGCCGCTGAGGCAGAGCTGTGTGTGAGTGAGTCTGAGGTCTCAGCTGAATGTGAGTGAGGGGTTTTGATAAGGTTATATACTGAAAAAAAGGTGTCAGGGAGGGTTGGATTAGGAGGGAAGAGACAAAGGGGGATGCCATGACAAGGGATGGTTCCAAATTTCTGTCACCACTTAAAAATTCGGAAGTTTAAATTATTTTGTCTTTGGGTTCGGCTGAATAGCACTTCTTTTTAACTACCACTGTCCACGTTTACTAGGTGCTCACAACAATTTCACCATGGGCCATGTGCCCCAAGAATTACACAATTGGAAACCTCTTTTAAAGTGAATCACATGTTTTCAATTTTATTTGTCATGAACTTTGTATTGTGACTATTCCTTGCCCAAATTTGAATTTTCAAAAGTGTGCACACGTACTAACTCATGAGTATTTGTTCTGAACTTGAAGGTGGCCACTTGTTTTTTTGGCCTCCTTGCTGGAAAGCTAGCCACCACATCATGAGCTGCAATCATGACACGAGTTTAAAACCTCAAACGTATCATTAGTGAGAGGACCACTGCAATATATGGCCTTGCAACGAATCGAGGATCATTGCTAGCAGCTGCATACTATCCCACGCAGACTGATCCCACGGTACACATACAGCTGCTAGAACACAATTGCACTGGTAGCACTGTATCATTGTAGCCAAGTGCTACCAGCACCAACTACACCCACTAAAGTTTGTACTCCTCTACTCAGAATCACTCGGACACAGGTGCACAGCCCCACAACATCCAAGGGAAGGGAAAAAAAATTGTTAATTAACAAAAATGCTACACTTACGTCATTCTAGTACGGACTGGCTTCACGGACTGCTCTCTCGCCAATCAACCCCCCTTGATTTTCGCTGGTGGGGCCTCTCCACCTTAATCTTCTCCAACCACAACTCTTCCGTGCATCCGTAACCGAAATCCTGCGGGAATACGTCCCTAAGTCTAGCATGTCTGGTTAACTAAATAGTGGTGAATGTAGGTTTTCACAAGGGCGATGAATCTGTAGCACTCACTGAAGAAAAATAATACTCCATCCCTTCCGAATTATAAGATGTTCTAACTATTTTCAGATGTATATAGACGTGTTTTCATGTTTGTTTTTAGAAACATCTTATAATAGGGAACGGTTGTACAAGTACCAAAGAAATACCACATATTTGCTGCTATGAATATCAGCCCATTCGTCCAGGTCTAGTTGTTTTATCAGACAAGCCAGTCCACTTCACGGACTGACGGAATAAATGAGGAATACATATCGAGGGCACGACGCGAGTGCGGATCAGATCCGGTGGTTACACCCAACTGGAGAATGAGGATCATACGGAATTTATGTCCTGCAACCGCAGCAGCATGTTGCTAACGTGTAACGTGTAACCGAAAGTTGCATGCGTGTTCATGGCCGTCGTGATTGTCCTTGATTAGCTTCGTTTGGCCTTGACGAAAGGTGGTGCAGTGCAGGACCAGGACTGCCCAGTGCTAGTAATATCTTCATTTTTTGGAAGTTCTACACCAACCGTACCCTAGCTTGTCTGGCGCTTGTCTCTTCTGCTGATGAAGGGAGTTGGATCCAGTGTACTTCCAGTCCATCGATGGGGGTGGGACTGCATGCGCTGCAAAATCGTACCCACGCCGTCTCACAACAAAAGAAACAACCTCTCACTAAAAGAATATTCCGTCTTTACGAAACACACATGTATCAAACATGGGGTTTGATCTCTGGTGGGCTGAAGCTACGACCTTCTAACCATGTAACCACAAGTTGATTCTCCATCTGAATGATAATTAATCAAATTTAGAAAACTATTAGTATAATAAGCTATCCCACCTCGGCCAGTTTTTTTAAGCTTGTGGGTAGAACTAAGAACAAGCCAAATGAGAACTCAAAATATATGCCCACCTCAATTTGTAAGCTCTTCCCCTCCCCTATTGTTTGGAAATAAGCCGGGAAAGATGTGATTCCCAAGCTTCTCTTTAAGCAAACCCTTTCTTTTTCAAAAATACACCTCCCCCACAACACCAAAAATGAAGCAGGATAACGACCCAAATCTTGAGTTAGCAGTTAACCACACTTGCATCTCAAGAACAAATAAGCTTCTCCCAGAAGGAAGGTAAAATCGCTGCCCTCAGCACACTCGGGATGCACAAAATCATAATATGGTGAAAATAATGCCAAAACATCAACACCAAACAAATCAACCTACTCCAACCACTTCGGAGTATATAAGAACTAAAGAGAAAACCCGAGCCCCTCCACTTTGGACAATCCTTGCTTGAGCATCACCTCTATCCAACCACAAACATATCATCTTGTGGACTATAATCCGTAGGCATAACAACATGAGACTTAACAAAGAGCGTGACATCTAAACACAACACCTTAAAGGATAAATAACCACCCTTATGTTGATGTTGTCATGTCAAACCAAAAGGGTGATGTCTGCTATCACCTCCAATATGAAAGCTTCGAGACACCACCTTTAACAAGTACATCACGTCTGAGATACTCAGATAACTTGAACTAGCTAGAAAGTTAAATCATAGGTTTTCACTTGGAGAACATGCTCAATACCATAATCCACCAACACCGCCAACCATCCGATCTCAACCTACTCACACAAAGAATTCTATGGTAGGCTTCCGATGTGGGAATTCATAGGGTATGGTTGTATCAGTTTTCAATTCGGTCAATCTTAGGAGCAATTTTACTTGTACGGTTAAATCTTTGGATAGAGACGGTTTGAATCCAATTTCCTCGTCAAGTTTTGTTTAGTTTAGTTTGATCATAGCTATATATGCATATGCACACGCGCGTGTCAGGTGCTGCCAGTACATGTGTACCTTCTGTGCGAGAAAAAGTACATGTGTAATTCATGCAAAGCATCCAACTCGAAAAATGTGCTCTTCCTTGTGTCCCTGGCGCGAACAATCGTTTGCTTTGGGAGTCTCACGCGAGCGAACAACGCCATTTGCTCTGGTAGGATCACACGAGCGAACAACCACAAGCATGCAAAGGGCCCACTGCCAGACCATAAAACCCTCCCTCCCCTCACACCACACCCCCGCCCTCTTCTACACCTTTTCCCTCCTCCAGCCAACGGATTTCCATGTTATAACAAAGAGATTTTCTGTGCTAATTAGAGAAGAAATATAGTAGGAGAAGTTCTCATGTGTTCAGGGATTGTCGTGAAACACCATAAAATAATCGGCAAGTTATATGAGAGAAATTTTCCAACCTAATCACGAATTGCCATGTTGGCGGAAGAGGATTGTCATGCTGCAGCAAAAAAAATTATCATCCTACAATAAACAAAGTTGCCACATATCTCTATGGATTGACATGCTACAACATGGACAAATGTCATGGTACAACAGAGAATAACGTTAGGCTACAACAAAACAAATTGCCACACATATTCAAGAATTGCCATCTTACATAAGAGGGAACTGCCATGTTGCACCAGAGACAAATGTCACATATGTTTCAGGAATTGCCATGTTACATCAGAGGAAACTGACATGCTACACACATAACTTACCTTGCTTTAGATAAAATAATTTGCCATCCGGATGTGATTTTGAGGGAGGAGGTAAGGGATAAGACACTGCTTGTGTTGTTCCCTCAATTTGCCATGGGGAGCAAACGTATTATGTCGTTTGCTTACGGGTGTGCGTTGGAGCGAAAGGTGTGGCCGTCACTATTATCATGTGTCACCGCATTAAGATTGGCGCACGCACAGATCGGACACGCCACAAGGCATTCGTTGAAGAATTCCAATGAAGGACATGCTCAATTCGAGTGAAGTTTTGAAAGCAAATATCTAAGTAAGTGTTGATGTAAGTTTCGTTCAATTTCATTACGATGGCTTTTTATAAACTTGACAACCGAGTGAGGTGTTTGTTGATCTTTTTTCCAGTGGGGGCACAGTTAGTGCACCCACTTGGTGTAGCCCCCGAGACTCCGATTGACTATTTGCAATCAGTTGGAGTCTCAGATATAAGTAAATTTCATCTTCATATATCTAGAATAGTTACTTTAGATCCATGGCATTACTCGGGTCATATATGTTGGGGAACGCAGTAATTTCAAAAATTTCATACGCACACGCAAGATCATGGTGATGCATAGCAACGAGAGGGGAGAGTGTTGTCCACGTACCCTCGTAGATCGTAAGCGGAAACGTTATGACAACGCGTACGTCTTCACGATCCGACCGATCTTAGTACTGAAAGCACGGCACCTCCGCGATCTGCACACGTTCGGCTCCGTGACGTCCCACGAACTCACGATCCAGCAGAGTGTCGAGGGAGAGTTTTGTCAGCACGACGGCGTGATGACGATGACGATGAAGCTACCGACGCAGGGCTTCGCCTAAGCACCGCAACTATATGACCGAGGTGGATTATGATGGAGGGGGCACCGCACACGGCTAAGAGATCAATGATCAACTTGTGTGTCTATGGGGTGCCCCCTGGCCACTTATACAAAGGATGGAGGGAGGAGGAGGCCGGCCCTCATAGGGCGCGCCCAAAGTGCAGAGTCCTACTAGGACTTCCTAGTCCTAGTAGGATTCCACCTCCCACATGGAATAGGAAAAAGGGCAAGGGAAAAGGAGAAGGAAGGAAGGGGGCGCCCCCCTTCCCTAGTACAATCCGGACCAGTCCATAGGGAAGGGGCGCACCAACCCTTGAGGCCTTTCTCTCCTTTCTCGTATGGCCCATTAAGGCCCATTACGAATTCCCTAACTCTTCGGTACTCTAAAAAATACACGAATCACTCGGAACCTTTCCGATGTCCGAATATAGCCTTCCAATATATCGATCTTTACGTCTCGACCATTTCGAGACTCCTCATCACGTCTGTGATCTCATCCGGGACTCCGAACTATCTTCGGTACATCAAAACACATAAACTCATAATACCAATCGTCATCGAACATTAAGCGTGCCGACCCTACGGGTTCGAGAACTATGTAGACATGACCGAGACTCACTTCCGGTCAATAACCAATAGCGGAACCTGGATGCTCATATTGGTTCCTATATATTCTACGAAGATCTTTATCGGTCAAACAGCATAACAGCATACGTTGTTCCCTTTGTCATCGGTATGTTACTTGCCCTAGATTCGATCATCGGTATCATCATACCTAGTTCAATCTCATTACCGGCAAGTCTCTTTACTCGTACTGTAATATTTCATCCCGCAACTAACTCATTAGTCACAATCCTTGCAAGGCTTATAGTGATGAGTATTATCGAGTGGGCCCAAAGATACCTCTCCGAAACACGGAGTGACAAATCCTAATCTCGATCTATGCCAACCCAACAAACACCTTCGGAGACACCTGTAGAGCACCTTTATAATCACTCTTTCACGTTGTGATGTTTGGTAGCACACAAAGTGTTCCTCCGGTATTCGGGAGTTGCATAATCTCATAGTCTGAGGAACTTGTATAAGTCATGAAGAAAGCAGTAGCAATGAAACTAACACGATCATAATGCTAACCTAACGGATGGGTCATGTCCATCACATCATTCTCCTAATGATGTGATCCCGTTCATCAAATGACAACACATGTCTATGGTTAGGAAACATAACCATCTTTGATCAACGGGATAGTCAAGTAGAGGCATACTAGGGACTATAAGTTTTGTCTATGTATTCACACATGTACTAAGTTTCCGGTTAATACAATTCTAGCATGAATAATAAACATTTATCATGAATTAAGGAAATAAATAATAACTTTATTATTGCCTCTAGGGCATATTTCCTTCAGTCTCCCACTTGCACTAGAGTCAATAATCTAGTTCACATCACCATGTGATTTAACACAAATATTCACATTTGTATGTGATTAACACCCATAGTTCACATCATCATGTGACCAACACCCAAAGGGTTTACTAGAGTCAATAATCTGGTTCACATCGCTATGTGATTAACACCCAAAGAGTACTAGGTGTGATCATGTTTTGCTCATGAGAGAAGTTTAGTCAATGGGTCTGTCACATTCAGAGCCGTATGCATTTTGCAAATATTATATGTCTACAATGCTCTGCACTGAGCTACTCTAGCTAATTGCTCCCACTTTCAATATATATCCAGATTTGAGACTTCGAGTCATCTGGATCGGTGTAAAAGCTTGCATCGATGTAACTCTTTACGACGAGCTCTTTCATCACCTCCATAATCGAGAAATATTTCCTTAGGCCTCACTAAGGATAATTTTGACCGATGTCCAGTGATCTACTCCTCGATCAAAATTGTACTCCCTTGCCAAACTCAGGGCAGGGTACACAATAGGTCTGGTACACAGCACAACATACTTTATAGAACCTATGACTGTGGCATAGGGAATGACTTTCATTCTCTTTCTATTTTCTGCCGTGGTCGGGCTTTGAGTCTTACTCAACTTTATGCCTTGTAATACAGGAAAGAACCCTTTCTTTGACTTATCAATTTTGAACTTCTTCAAAACTTTACCAAGGTATATGCTTTGTGAAAGTCCAATTAAGCGTCTTGATCTATCTCTATAGATCTTGATTCCAAATATGTAAGCAGCTTCACCGAGGTCTTTCATTGAAAAAACCCTTATTCAAATATCCCTTTATGCTATCCAGAAATTCTATATCATTTCCAATCAACAATATGCCATCCACATGTAATATTAGAAATGCTACAGAGCTCCCACTCACTTTCTTGTAAATACAGGCTTCTCCAAAAGTCTATATAAAACCATATGCTTTGATCACACTATCAAAGCGTTTATTCCAACTCTGAGAGGCTTGCACCAGTCCATAAATGGATCACTGGAGCTTGCACACTTTGTTAGCTCCCTTTGGATCAACAAAACCTTCCGGTTGCATCATATACAACTCTTCTTTAAGAAATATCCATTTAAGGAATGTAGTTTTGACATCCATTTGCCTGATTTCATAAAATATGGCAACGGCTAACATGATTCGGACGGATTTAAGCATCGCTACAGTTGAGAAAATCTCATTGTAGTCAACACTTTGAACTTGTCAAAAACCTTTTTGCGACAAGTCAAGCTTTGTAGATAGTAACACTACTATCAGTGTCCGTCTTCCTCTTGAAGATCCATTTATTTAATATGGCTTGCCGACCATCGGGCAAGTCCACCAAAGTCCACACTTTTTTCTCATACATGGATCCCATCTCAGATTTTATGGCCTCAAGCCATTTCGTGGAATCTGGGCTCATCATCGCTTCCTCATAGTTCGTAGGTTCATCATGGTCTAGTAACATGACTTTCAGAATAGGATTACTGTGCCACTCTGGTGAAGACCATACTCTTGAAGACCTAGGAGGTTCTGTAGTAACTTGATCTAAAGTTTCATGATTATCAGCATTAGCTTCCTCACTAATTGGTGTAGGAATCACTAGAGCTGATTTCTGTGATGAACTACTTTCCAATTCAGGAGAAGGTACAATTACCTCATCAAGTTCTACTTTCCTCCCACTCACTTCTTTCGAGAGAAACTCCTTCTCTAGAAATGATCCATTCTTAGCAACGAACATCTTGCATTCGGATCTTGTGATAGAAGGTGTACCCAACAGTTTTCTTTGGGTATCCTATGAAGACGCAGTTCTCCGATTTGGGTTCGAGGTTATCAGGTTGAAACTTTTTCACATAAGCATCGCAACCCCAAACTTTAAGAAACGACAACTTTGGTTTCTTGCCAAACCACAGTTCATAAGGCGTCGTCTCAACGGATTTTGATGGTGCCCTATTTAACATGAATGCTGATGTCTCTAATGCATAACCCCAAAGCGATAGTGGTAAATCAATAAGAGACATCATAGATCGCACCATATCCAATAAAGTGCGATTATGACGTTCGGACACACCATTACATCGTGGTGTTCCAGGTGGCGTGAACTGTGAAACTATTCCACATTGTTTCAAATGAAGACCAAACTCGTAACTCAAATATTCTTCTCCACGATCAGATCATAGAAACTATATTTTCTTGCTACGATGATTTTCCACTTCACTCTGAAATTCTTTGGACTTTTCAAATGTTTCAGACTTATATTTTATTAAGTAGATATAACCATATCTACTTAAATCATCTGTGAAGGTAAGAAAATAACGATACCCACCACGAGCATCAATACTCATTGGACCGCATACATCGGTATGTATTATTTCTAACAAGTCAGTAGCTCGTTCCATAGTTTCGGAGAACGGAGTTTTAGTCATCTTGCCCATAAGGCACGGTTTGCAAGCACCAAGAGATTCATAATCAAGTGATTCCAAAAGTCCATCGGTATGGAGTTTCTTCATGCGTTTTACACCAATATGACCCAAACGGCAGTTGTTGGGGATATAACTATTTGTGTAAGCCACCCAGGAGGGGCAGGGTTACGCAAAGAAGATTCACCAGAGAGAAGCCCAAGACCAAGCATGAAGATGGCAGTTCAATAAAGGGCTTAAGGCCCACAGGCGACTTAAGGCCCGTTGTAGTAAACCGCCATAATGGCTTGACTTGTATCATAAGGTAGACTTAACTAGTCACCGAGCCGGACACTGTTTATAAGCCGGCCGGGACTCTGTAAGCCACAGGGCGTCAACCCGTGTATATAAGGGGACGACCTGTTGGCGGCTTAGGAAAAGAAAAAACTCATCGAGAGCCGAGCATAGCGTATCTCGCTCCCTGGTCATCGAAACATCAATACCAACCCAACTAGACGTAGGCCTTACCTTCACCGTAAGGGGCCGAACTAGTATAAACCTCTCATGTCCTTTGTCCCGATTAACCCCTTCAAGCTTCCTAGTTGCGATGGCTCCACAACTAAGTCATTTCACGAGGACATCTGACGTGACAATTCCACGACAGTTGGCGCCCACCATGGGGCCAGCGCATGGTGGATTTGAGTTCTTGAAGGGCAACTTCGAAGGGCTCAAGGGATACGTTGTGGGCCGGATGACCAAGAGTCGTCGCGGCAAGATCTACATCAACGACGAAGGCTGGGGTCCCAACGCCGGCTCAATTGAGTACGGGTACCAGGTCCCCTTCGGCGGAATCCACGTCTTCATTGGCCGGATCGGTGAGCCGGGCCCTGAGCCGGACAACTGCACCGACCTCATCGAGACGGCTCAGCGTGCGAGGAAGACCCAAATCCAACCTGTTATGAAGCATGCCTTTGTGGGCTGCATCCACGGAGAGGAATTCTCTGAAGGATCGGGAGATGGTGGTGAGATGGCCGTCCTCTCAGATGGTGATTCGTCCGCTGGCTCAACAGATTTGTTGTACCAAGTGCAAGACGGCGTGCTCGGGGGCTGTTCCAATGGCACCAGTATTCCGGACCCCTGTGAGCCGCCAAGATGGGCAGGAGTCTTTATGGCTGGGACTCAGCCCGACTGAAACTCTACGGCTGCTGCAGCAGTAACGTCCGGGTTAGGAGCAGCCGGGGCAGGCGGCCCCGTGCGCCCGCCGGCTTAGGTGCTGATAGATCTCATGGACAAGCTTATGACCCTACTAACCGCAACGGTTATTCCCGCAGATAAAGATGAGCATGGCGCGGAGGTGGCACGGGTGCGTGAGGAAATAGCTCAGGCCAAGGAGGCCTTGGCAGCTGAGGACACTAGATTAGCCACAGAGCGGGCGGCTCTAGACGCCCGGGCGCAGCGGCTACAGTCAGAAGCTTACCAGCTTACGATGAGCTTAAATGCGTCCAATGAGGTGATGAGGAGGAGACATCAGAAAACCCAGTCCCGTTTACCTCCGAATTACGACCCTCGGGTTCTTTTTGCTACACCAAGAGCCGACCCAAGTAACCCGCCAGAGGCCAATCAGCTTATGACAGCCGGAACAGGAGGGCTGGCTCAGCCTCGGGAGATGGCACCACCTCATGTGAGCATGGCACCGCCGCGTTATGTGCCGATACCACCGGGTCACTTCTCCAACCCCATGGAGAACTTAATCACGGCTTCAGCGCGTTTGGCGGCTCTTCCGATGGACGGTGATGACCCCACAGCAGTGGAGACCCAGAGGGTCAGAGAAGTTCTCCAGACGGCCTTAGCTCAGCAAGAGACCTATTCTTACAGCCGGGACAGGATTCATTCAACACCTCCGCCTTGGTTAGCGCCGCCTCGTCAGAACCGGAGCCCGAGTTACAGCAGGCACATGGAGTCTGAAGCTTTGTCAAGCAATGCCCAACGCCGTAACCAGCCGGGTGGCTATAATCCGGTGCAAGACCGACTATGTCAGGAGAACGAGCAGGCGGCTCAGCTAGCGGCTCAGCTAGCGGCTCAACAGACGGCACATCAAGATTTCTCAGAGTATCCAACGACTTCTGTTGAGGCGGGAGTAGCCACTAGAACCAGCGGTGTTCCTTGTCTGGTACCAGCTCTGCGTAACGTGCGCCTGCCCAAGGACTTCAAGGGACCTCGAAAGGTGCCAAATTACACGGCCGACCTGCAGCCCGGAGCTTGGATCGAAAGTTATGAGATGGCCATGGAGTTATTGGAAGTCAGCGACGCGGCAATGGCTAAGTACTTCACCATGATGTTAGATGGAACAACCCGGTCCTGGTTGAAGGGTTTGCCACCAATTCCATTGGTTCATGGGCAGAACTAAAAGGTCGTTTCATCCAGAACTTCAAAGACACCTGTAAGCAGTCTATGTCAATTGTGGACTTGACAAATTGTAAACAGGAGGAAGGTGAATCTACGACTCATTGGGTACGCCGGGTCAAGGAGATAATACATTCATCTGACAAGATGGATGCCGGCTCTGTAGTCCTCATGTTGGACAAGAATTGCCGTTTTGAGCCGCTGAGGCAGAAACTGGGGCGCCTTAAGCGTGATTGCAATGATATGGGTACGCTGATGGAGGCTTTAGTCAAATATGCCGATTCTGATAGTACCAAGGATCCTGCGTCTGATGAGGAAAGGACCGGGAAGGGAAAGAAGGACGGTAAGGTAAAGGGTCAACAGCATAACCCGATGAATCAAGGAAGCAATAAGCGTAAGGCGGATGGTAACCCGAAATTTGTGGCCACTGCCAATGCGCAAGGTAACAATCAAAGATGTAAGGGTAAGCCGCCTCGATCCGGCGGGTCAGGCTCATCTCTTGAGCAGCTACTCAATGAGCCCTGCCCGAGACACGGCACCAGGGAGCGGCCCGCCACACACCTGTGGAAAGATTGCGCGATCATGAAAGCGTTTAAGAATACCAACACCTTTGATGGCAATAATGGGTCTGGTGGCGGTTCAGGGGCTGGCGGTTTTCATGGCCCAGGCGGTAGTTCAGGTTCCGGCTTTCAGGGACGTCAAGGCGGCTATAATCAACAGCAATCTGGTCAAGGAGAGCAGCAGCAGCAGCAGTCGGGTTACCAAAGCAATCCAAAGCAGTTGAACGGTGGGCAGTACCGTGTGTTTACCACTAGCTTATGCAAACGTGACCAGAAGGTTCATAAGAGGGCCGTGAATTCTGTTGAGCCAACAGTTCCTCATTATTTGAGGTGGTCAGAACAGCCCATTGTATGGAGCAGAGAAGATCACCCTTCACGAGTCGATAATCTGGGCCAGTTGGCCTTGGTGGTAGCACCTCAGGTTGGTGGATATAAATTCACTAAGGTACTCATGGACGGAGGTAGTAGCATCAATATCCTCTATTACGAGACCTTTCGACGCATGGGGTTAACTGATAAGAATCTGAGGACATCCAACACTGTTTTCCATGGAGTGGTTCCTGGTAAGTCGGCTTACCAAGTTGGCAAGATTGAGCTGTAGGTGGCCTTTGGAGATGAGTATGACTCCAGGGCTGAGAAATTGACGTTTGAGGTGGTCAAAGTCAGAAGCCCATATCATGCCCTGTTTGGGCGGTCGGCTTATGCTAAGTTCATGGCACGACCGTGTTATGTTTATTTACAGCTCAAGATGTCGGGTCACAAGGACACCATCACTGTGCATGGAAGTCGGAAGGTGGCATTGGAATGTGAAGAAGGCGACGCGGCTTATGCTGAGTCTGCCTGTGCGGCGGAAGAGCTCAAATTTTATCAAGATAATGTTGACCCAGCAGATATGACCTCCCTGAAGAAACCAACTACATAGCACGACCCGGCGTTGAAGTTTAAATCGGCCACTGAGACGAAGCTTGTTGACTTTACCCCAGGTGACCCTTCTAAGCAGTTCAGCATCAGCAGCAATTTGGATCCCAAATAGGAAAGCGCGCTCATCGAGTTTATCCGTGAGAACCGGGACATCTTTGCATGGAAACCTTCTGACATGCCGGGTGTACCGAGGGAACTCGCTGAGCACACTCTCAATATTGATCCAAAGTATAAGCCGGTCAGGCAGTTTCTTCGGCGTTTTAACGAAGAGAGACGGAAAGCTATTGGAGAGGAAGTCGCCCGGCTCTTAGCGGCCGGGTTTATTATTGAAGTTTTTCACCCGGAGTGGTTGGCTAACCCGGTGCTTGTCCTCAAGAAGAACGGCACCTCGCGGATGTGTGTGGACTACACAGACTTAAACAAGGCTTGTCCGGCTGATCCCTTTGCTCTCCCCCGTATTGATCAAATCATTGATGCTACGACGGGTTGTGAACATTTGAGATTTTTGGATGCTTACTCTGGTTATCATCAGATCAAAATGACAGTTAAGGACCAGGAGAAGACGTCTTTCATCACTCCATTTGGGGCCTTCTGTTATGTATCTATGCCGTTTGGACTCAAGAGTTCTCAGGCAACTTATCAGCGATGTGTGCAGAACTGTCTACACGATCAAATCGGGCGTAATGTTCATGCTTATGTAGATGACATTGTGGTGAAGTCCAGAGAGAATGAAACCTTAATATACAACTTGGAAGAAACCTTTGATAATCTCCGGGTTTATAAAATGATGCTTAACCCGGTCAAGTGTGTATTTGGTGTACCTACAGGCAAGCTTTTGAGTTTTCTGGTATCAAACAGAGGCATTGAAGCTAATCCGGAGAAGATTAAGGCAATTACCTCTCTGGCTAAACCGGCGTGCATCAATGATGTTCAGCAATTGGCAGGTCGTGTTGCCGCTTTAAGCCGATTCATAAGCCGGTTAGGTGTGAAGGCCCTACCACTGTATCAGATGATGAAGAAAACAGACACTTTTGTCTGGAGTGATGCTGCTGATGCTGCCTTTGAAGACTTGAAGAGACAGTTGTTTGAACCACCGGTTCTTGCGGCTCCCATTAATAAAGAGTCGTTGCTGTTATATGTGGCTGCCAATTCACGAGCTGTCAGTGTTGCCATCGTGGTGGAGCGTAAGGAAACTGGCAAGAAGCATCCGGTTCAACGGCCGGTTTACTACATCAGTGAGGTGCTCATTGAATCTAAACAAAGGTATCCGCATTGGCAGAAACTCGTTTACGGAGTGTTTATGGCCAACCGGAAGTTGAAACAGTACTTTCAAAGTCATCCTATAACTATGGTAAGTTCTGCCCCTTTGGGAGATATCATCCAGAATAGGGAGGCCACAGGACGAGTCGCCAAGTGGGCCATCGAGCTTGGGCCTCATGATTTGAAGTATATGCCATGTACTGCTATTAAGTCTCAGGCTTTGGTGGACTTTATCAATGATTGGACAGAGTTACAGGCCCCTGAGGAGAAGCCAGATAACACATATTGGACTATTCACTTTGACGGGTCCAGGCAGCTAGAAGGCTCAGGGGCTGGAGTTGTTTTAACTTCCCCTTGAGGTGACAAATTTTGTTATATACTCCGGCTTATGTTTCCGTGTACTAACAATGCAGCTGAGTACGAGGCCTTACTCCACGGTCTCCGGATGGCAAAAGAGATGAACTTATGCCGGGTAAGGTGCTTGGGCGACTCAGATCTCGTGGCTCAACATGTGTCAGGCAAGTGGGATTCCAAGGATCCCCTTATGGCGGCTTATCATCGTGAAGTAGATGCTGTGGCTGGTCACTTCAAGGGTTATCAAGTGGAGCACATTGATCGAAGGAAGAATGAGGCGGATGATGCTTTAAGCCGGCTGGGATCTCAACATAAGCCGGTACCACCTAACACCTTTCTCGATATTTTACATAACCCTTCTGTCAAGGTGCCTACCAAGGAAGAACTAGCGGTGCCAGACCCGGAGGCACAGCTGGTGGCAGCTCTTCACATTATCCCGTATTGGACAGTGCCATATTTGGCTTATATGACCCGAGGAGAATTACCTGAGGACGAGACCTTGGCAAGACAAATCGTCAGGCGCTCCAAATCTATGACGATTGTTAACGGCGAGTTACATCACCTAAGTGTCACTGGGGCGTTTCAACGTTGTGTGTCACCTGCAGAAGGCCAAGAAATACTTCGTGAGATCCATGAAGGGGATTGTGGCCATCATGCCGGGTCAAAATCTCTTGTAGCCAAAGCTTTCCGTCATGGTTTCTACTGGCTGACGGCTCATGCTGATGCGGAGGATCTAGTCAGTAAATGTGACGGTTGTCCAAAGTTCTCACGACGAGCTCATGCACTACTAGGGAAAAGCCTATACACAGAATCTTAGTAGCAGCGAGGGTTTTTAAAAACCCTCGCTACTGCTACTTACTAGCAGCGCAGGTTTTTAAACCTCGCTACTACTAAGTTGATAGCAGCAGCGCGGGTTTGTAACCCTCGCTACTACTAAGCGGTCTCTACTGTGCCCCCCGGGATATGCCATAGTAGTAGCGCGGGGTTTTAACCCTCGCTACTACTAAGTGACCCCTGGACCATGCCATAGTAGTAGCGATGGTTATAAACCCGCGCTACTGCTATCAACTTAGTAGTAGCGAGGGTTAAAAACACGCGCTACTGCTAATCGTCTGCCATAGTAGTAGCGCGGGGTATGGCCTATTTGTCAAAGTCTA
>NC_057795.1:587480154-587536654 GCF_018294505.1 Triticum aestivum
TAAAAGAAAATAAGTTTCCCATGTGATATGTGGTCTAGTTGTTGGGAAAATTTACAAATATGAATTTCGACTTTATTTGCAAAATCTCTCTGGAAATTTGTAAAATGGCCATAACTTTTGCATATGAACTCGGATGAAAAAGTTTTTTATATGAAAAATCATCTACTCGAAAAGTTACATCCGAATTTAACACGGGGAACCTCGTTAAACATTTTTAAAATCCTCAAAAACCTAACAGAAAAAAAGTTATGGGGCTTTTAAGATCTGGAGGCAAAAAAATTCATCAAATTTCAGTTTTTTTTAATTTTTGTTAAATCTGGTCAAACTATGGTCAAACTAATTATTCAAGAATATTAGTGTTACTAAATAATTATTTTAGTTTTTTTGAATTTTGGTCAAATCTGGTCAAACTGTGGTCAAATCTGGTCAAACTATGGTCAAACTGTGGGTCAAACTAATTATTCAAGAAATATTAGTGTTACTACTTTTTTAGAACAATAGTTTCAAACTCAAACAGTGAAATGTGTCACTACATGCTCAAGCTAAATTCCTGAGGTTAATAGGATTGACATCTTACTATTGTCAGGAAAACAACAAGTGCGGACTTGGAAACGAGGGAGAATAGAACCCGGAAGTTAAGCGTGCTCAGGCTGGAGTAGTGAGAGGATGGGTGACCGTCCGGGAAGTTAGATGATTTGGAATGATGAGGGGTGATTAGAGATTAAATTTAGCAGCGATGATGGGAGATTAGAGATTTGAGGTTAAAATAATTCAGAAATTTGAAAATTAGGGAAAAAAAATTCAAAAAAAATCAAAAAAAATTCAGAGATTACAGATTAGTAGTAGCGCGGGTTTTTACCCACGCTACTGCTATACGTTAGCTGTAGCGCGGGTGGCACCTGCGCTACTGCTATAAGTTAGCTGTAGCGCCTTATTAGTAGCGCGGGTACCCGCGCTACTAATAGGCCCAAAACCCGCGCTGCTGCTAGGCTTTTCCCTAGTAGTGATGTGTCGGCTCAAGAGTTGAGGATGATCCCAATCACTTGGCCGTTTGCAGTCTGGGGCTTGACATGGTTGGGCCTTTCAAGAGGTCTAAGGATAAAAAGACACATCTCCTGGTGGCAGTGGATAAGTTTACAAAGTGGGTTGAGGCAGAGCCAGTCAGTAAGTGTGATGCAGCCACGGCGGTTCAATTCATGAAAAAGGTGATCTTTCGTTTTGGTTTCCCACACAGCATTATAACTGATAATGGCACTAATCTCTCCAAGGGTGCCATGGAAGAGTTCTGTCAACGAGAGCATATCCGGCTTGATGTTTCGGCTGTTGCTCATCCTCAATCCAATGGTCAAGCAGAAAGAGCTAATCAAGAGATCCTGAAGGGTATCAAACCCCGGCTCTTTGTCCCCTTACAGCAGACTCCGGGTTGTTGGGTGGAGGAGTTACCTTCCGTGTTATGGAGCATCAACACTACGCCTAACAGATCTACAGGTTACACACCTTTCTTTATGGTGTATGGTGCGGAGGCGGTCCTGCCAAGTGACATCCGGCACGATTCACCCCGCGTGGCGGCTTATGTTGAGGCTGACAACGAAAAAGCTCGTCAGGATGCACTTGACTTGTTAGATGAGGAGCGAGACTTGGCAATAGCCCACTCAGCAATTTATTAACAAGACCTGCGCCGCTATCACAGCCGCCGGGTTAGGAGAAGGACCTTTCAGGAAGGCGATTTGGTGCTCTGGCTCATTCAGGATCAGTCTGGCATGCACAAGCTATCCCCACCTTGGGAAGGACCCTTTGTGGTCAGCAAGAATTTGCACAACGGGTCATACTACCTCATTGATGTTCGAGAGCACAAAGACTCACGTAAATCGGAGGAGGAGACCCGCTGACCGTGGAATATTGCTCATCTCCGGCCTTACTATACTTAAGCCACTGGCTCTCATGATGTATATAGTTTTTGACAAAGTATATATTATGTAAAGAAATAAAGCAAGACCTCTGTCCTTTTTACCCTCAAAGGTTTATGTGTTTTCTTTATCAGGTGGTGGAAACAACCAACAGGGAGCGGATCACATTTGAATCCGGCTTTCCCTTTGGTCTGGCTTATGGTCATATCTGAATCTAGCCATGGTCACTTGGGGGCTTCCTGTTCAAACATAGGTCATATTCGAACCAAAGAGAACATAGCTGTCGATACCCACTTGATCGGCATATTGCCAAACCTACTTGGGGGCTTCTTGATCATATTTGAATCACAACTTAACCCCTTTGGGTCTAACGTGGATCGTATTCGAATCAGCGTCATTAAACAACTCTTATGGTCACTTGGGGGCTTCCTGTTCAAACATAGGTCATATTCGAACCAAAGAGAACATAGCTGTCGATACCCACTTGATCGGCATCGCCAAAGCCACTGGGGGCTATATGATCGTATCCGAATCTTAGCTTAACCCCTTTGGAACGATTTACTAATCGTATTCAAATCAGAAGCCTGTAAATATTGTGTATCATCCAACAAAAGGATGAATTATTTTGACTATCTTGAGACCGTCTTGAAAATATTATGAGATGGTTTTTTCTTCCGGTTTAATATTGATTACCCCAGGTTCTTAAGTGCCTGGTGAACATCATATAAGCAGGGAAGATTATTAAAAGGATCACAGGTATGCTATTATATTTAACAAATATAATCATAAACTGGCCTGTATATGATGTCTTGGGATCTTGTTCCGGGTTATCAATACTTTATGTAACCCCCGACGCGATAAACTGCCAAGGAAATTTTGCTTGTTTTATGTGCAGGATAAGGCAAAGCAAATTTAAACATCAAGGAAATAAATGGTCAACATAAGCCAGAAACACACGGCGATGGCGGCTTACGAAAGTATTAAGCACCAGGAACATGCGCAAAGGCATGACAAACATTGAGAAGTTTTTACTACCCTATTACAAGACTCCCCGAATCTGAATAAATGAAGCATATTTTTTGCAAAAGTTATAGAACGCATGGTGGTTCATTCCTTCGGCGGGCTGGAAGACTCCGGGTTATCCTTCTCCGCCTCTCCGTTGGTTGCTTTGTCCTAGAAGGTTGACAAGGCCCAGTCAATGCCACTCAAGGCTTCAAACTCAGCCTCATCATCTATTAAACCGGCCGGGTCCACTTCAGGGGCGAAAGTATGCTTATGCGTTGGAGGGGTCAGGCTGACTTGGTCATATGGAATGTTTGGAATTCTCCGGTCCTCGCTATCATAGCCCGGCGAATACTTGCTAAGATCAGTATCATTCCCAATAAGGGTAGCCAAGGGACATACGACTTTGACACAGGCGGTGAAATCATGATCATCAAATACAGTACCGTCCTCCTTCAGGCTCGGATATCCAAGAGAGAGGTCAGCCAGGTCAAGCTCTGGCATCCATGCCTTTGCCCGGCTCAATGCGGCCACGGCCCCGGCTCTTGAAGATGCCCGCCTTAAATCCTGAATTCACTGAGGTAGCACAGCAAGATGCTTCAGCACGTCTTGCAGAAGGTGGGGAGTGGTATTTGATAAGGCTACAACGGCTAATGCACGTTGTGACCCGGAGTACAGTTGTTCCACTAAGGTGTAAACCGCCTTAAGTTTGATTAGCATGCTCTGCTTGAGGTTGGTGCTCCTGGGGCCTGTGTGTTTGCAAGTATAACAGTGAGCCAGAGATAACGATTACAATAGTCATTGAAAGATTACAATATTTGAGGTTTTGTACAGTAACTTACCGAAGATGGCTGAGACCATTTGGGATATCTGCTGTTTTAAGTCAGACAACTTGGTGGTTGCCTCTGCAAGAGATGCTTCTACCGTCTCGGCCCGAGTCACCAGTGAAGTCTTCTCATCAGCCCAGGATTTCTTCTCTGACTCAAAATTTTTCTTCAACTTCTCATTTTCAGAGACACTAAATTCAAATTTGGAGTTGGCCTTCTGAGTTTCAAGTTCTTGGATTTTCAGCCGGCTCTTCAGGTCAGCAAGTTCCGACTCAAATGGACTTATGGTGGCCTGCATTGATATCAGATTATGGTAAGGATCACGGTCAGATAACATTGAAGTCCCAAGCATTTTACAAGTAAAGATACTTGGCACTTGGGGGCTAATGTAGGCTTAAGAATTTCTAACCTACCCTGTCGGGTCATGCATAATAAGTCTCAAGCACTTTACAAGTAAAGATACTTGACACTTGGGGGCTAATGTGTATCGCAAATTCTTAACTATCATGCTATAACTGGGTTAAATATATTCTATTGAAACCGGACAAACTAACAGTAAAGAAGATTTCTAAGTCTACAACATATTCATTCATAAGCAATAGACTTGGGGGCTGGTACAGTAAGTAAGATTCAGGAAAATAGCATAAGTTATACCTCAGATTTGTGCTGTATTTGTTTCACCATGTCAATTTCCAGGTCACGACTATTATGCACTTGGTTCAGATAGCCCGAGACTATATCACCAATGCTTAAGTGAGTATAGTCAGTGATGTCCTGCTTGGCTTTTCGGCGTTCGGCAAGTTCTTCCTTGGCAGTGCATTTGGCAAGAACAGTAGGCCGCCCCGGTTCAACAAATTGACTTTTCAGAAATTCAACTTCCGGGTCAGTCATCTTGACTGGGCTAGGAGCCTCCGGGTTATCAGAGCTGTTGATAGCATCTTCGGCAGGCGGGTCAGAGGTTGGCACCGGAATGTCAGAAGCTGGTTCAGGCGGCGGCTGATGGGTGGAGCTGTCAGGAGCAGACATGTCAAGTGTCGGTTCAATAACAATTGGGTCTTGGGACAGCTTGTTTTTCCTTGCCCTCTTGCTGGGCTTCACTTACAGGTTGTCAATAAAGGTAGAAGGATGAATACTAAAGCATAAGTAAGGTAAAGCCTAAAGTAAATAAGGTTACATTACCCGGGAGCCGTTTTGAAAGCTGGCATGTTTGATTGCATAGACCCGTCGGAGGAAGGAGAGGTATCCTGATAATTGGAGTCAGATGAATTGAGAGGTTGGTGAATCAAACCCGCCAAAGGTAAAACAGAACATAAATCGGAGATAACCTCGGTCCGACGCTTCCTAGTTACATCGGGTAAGCCGGAGGAGAGTTCTGCGTCTTGATTGGCCCGAGTCTACCTCCGGTTTTCAAGCTGTTGTTGCTTTAAAAGAAATTGAGGATCTTGATAAGCTAGAGAATGTGAAAATCTTACTTTCCAGGTCACCCTTCGGATCTTTTGCTTTGGCAAAGGCTCTGAGTCGGAGGAGATTATAGTTACCTCTTCGTCAACTGCTTGACTGTTCCCCGTATCATCCTGAAAGGATAGAATGTCAGTAAAATAACGACGAAGGAGTTAAGAAAATTAAAGGATTACCTCTTCATCATCCGAATAAGTATCATCCAATTTGAACAAGTCGGAGGCGCTGGGTTTCTTCTTCTTTGAGGTTCTCGTCTTGGCGGCTTTCCTTTCGGTTTTCTTGGCTGCCCTAGCTTGTTTGGCAGCCTCGTGATCATACTTGACCTTCCAGAAGTTATCATCGGCCTGTGGAAAAAGATAAGGAATTATGAGTACAAATAAGGTATAACATGTTAAAGAGTATTTATTAAGATTGATAACTCACTGCAGGGGCCGGGTTCTTCTTGCAGAAGGGAAGTAAGCCGAAGGCATTGCTAGTCACAGTGCCCTCCTTCAGCAGTGACTGGGTTGTAGCATCTACCACATCATCTGGTAAGTCGTCAGGACTATGACGCATCGGATCATCCTTCTTGCCTGTGTAAGTACACATTAAGCCGGAGCGACGGCTTAATGGAAGTACTTACCAGGTGACCTAGACTCGGACCAGATCGATGCCATTTAAATCGTTTCCCAAAAGAGCTTTGATCTTCTTGATGGTGGGATTGAGAGGCAGACGTTCAAAAGTGGTCAGTTTATCCGCCAGCGGATGGTTGGACTCAAGGCGTAGGGCGCGGAAGCTGGGCAGAGGCCTCTCATCAGCCTGTGAAGTGTCCTGACAGTAGAACCACGTCTGATTCCAATCTTTTGGACGGCTCGGCAGTTCAGCATAAGGAAAAAGGCAGTCTCTCCGCCGCTAAATCGAGATGCCGCCAAGCTCAAGACTAGGCCCGTTGGCACGTTCATTCTGTCGGTTCAAGTAAAAAAGCTCTCTGAACAAAAGCAGACTTGGTTCTTCTCCCAGGTACACCTTGCAGAAGACTTGGAAATTGCAAATATTTGACACGGAATTGGGTCCAATGTCTTGAGGTCTAAGATCAAAGAAGTTCAAAACCTCCCTGAAGAATTTTGAGCCAGGAGGGGCAAATCCCCGGTTCATGTGATCCGTGAAAATTATTACTTCCCCTTCTTTGGGTTGAGGCCTCTCTTCAGACGGGTCAGGGGCACGATAAGACATAACCTCCTTTTTTGGTAGATGGCCAGACTTCATGAATTCAGCCAGTTTACTCTTAGTAACTATGGATGGGACCCAATTGCAGGTCACAGGAGCCTTGGTTGCCTTAGGTGCCATGACAACAGTTGGCCTATGACAAAATAAGAGGTTCCGGTTCAATTTTAACCCGGGAGAAAATATCTTAATTATTCAAGGAGGCGGCTTAATAAGGGGCCTAATGATATAAGGATAACTATGCAACAGTATTTAAGCCGCTACATGTATCAAAAGCAGTTCAAATTTCTTAAGGTCATGAGAAGCAAGCAAGGCTTACAGATTAGTGTCACTTATTTAAGCCGGCTACATGGACAGTTGTGTTTAAGGGTATTTAACAGAAGTATTTTTTTTCCGGGTGATACAAACAGGTTCCATAATCTGATACTGTTATTTAAGATCAAAAAGCTGTTCTGACAGGAAAATTTTCTAGACCTAAGATTGACGCAGGTGAAGCTCAAGAGCTCGAATGGGGTCTCTGGGTAACAAAAAGGGATCTATCTGCGTTCAAAGTAGGTGCGGAGAATCTACTGCATTGGTTTTTACCATCTCCAAGATCAAGAAAAGTGGGGGTGATGGAATCTATGAATGGGAACTACTAAACAGCGAAGAGCGTGAAGAACTCGAAGGTCCTAATGTGGATCTAAGAAACGGGAAAGAGGAAACTTACGGATGCAGGGTTGCGGCGGAGAGTCGTCGCGTTTCTCTGGTCAAACCAGGTTGATGCAGCGGCCAGAGTTGGTGAAGACGAGATCTACGACGGCGGTGGCGGCAGAGCTCGAGCGACAGGGAAGCAGCGAGAGGAAGAAGATGATTGGAAGGAGGAGAATGGGAAGACCTAGGTCACGCCTATTTATAAGGAAGCTATAACTAAGACGGTGCGAGAAACGAGGAGATAAGAGTTATTATCCAGCGGCCCCGATGCCTCGGTTTTCGGAACAGTCAATAAAGGCAGAGATCTGTTGGAGGATACGGTGGAATAGAAAAAGAATTTAAGAAAGGTGATGTCATGGCGGGTTAACACGGATCCAAAAGGTGACGTCATGGCGGGTTAAAGAAAACCTTTGCACAGTCAGAAGGCTGAAGATTTATGTTTTAAGGTATTTTAAGATTGACATGAACAGGTTCAAAACAATCTGAGGCCTAATGTTGGGGATATAACTATTTGTGTAAGCCGCCCAGGAGGGGCCGAGTTACGCAAAGAAGATTCACTAGAGAGAAGCCCAAGACTAAGCATGAAGATGGCGATTCAATAAAGGGCTTAAGGCCCACAGGAGACTTAAGGCCCGTTGTAGTAAACCGCCATAATGGCTTGACTTGTATCATAAGGTAGATTTAACTAGTCATCGAGCCGGACACTGTTTATAAGCCGGCCGGGACTCTGTAAGCCACAGGGCGTCAACCCGTGTATATAAGGGGACGACCTGCTGGCGGCCTAGGAAAAGAAACAACTCATCGAGAGCCGGGCATCGCGTATCTCGCTCCCTGGTCATCGAAACATCAATACCAACCCAACTAGACGTAGGCCTTACCTTCACCGTAAGGGGCCGAACTAGTATAAACCTCTCGTGTCCTTTGTCCCGATTAACCCCTTCAAGCTTCCTAGTTGCGATGGCTCCACAACTAAGTCCTTTCACGAGGACATCTGACGTGACAATTCCACGACAGCAGTGCCACCAATAAGTCGCACTATCATTATCAACTTTGCATCTTTTGGCATCAATATTATGAATATGTGTATCACTACAATCAAGATTCAATAAACCATCAACATTGGGTGTATGACCATAGAAGGTTTTATTCATGTAAACAGAATAACAATTTATTCTCTGTCTTAGATGATTAATCGTATCGCAATAAACATGATCTAATCATATTTATGCTCAACGCAAACAGCAAATAACATTTATTTAGGTTCAACACTAATCTCGAAAGTATACGGAGTGTGCGATGATGATCATATCAATCTTGGAACCACTTCCAACATACATCATCACTTCACCCTCAACTGGTCTCTGTGTATTTTGTAACTCCTGTTTCGAGTTACTAATCTTAGCAACCGAACAAGTATCAAATACCCAGGGGCTACTATAAACACTAGTAAGGTACACATCAATAACCTGTATATCAAATATACCCTTGTTCACTTTGCCATCCTTCTTATCCACCAAATATTCAGGGCATTTCCGCTTCCAGTGACCATTTCCTTTGCAGTAGAAGCACTTTGTTTCAGGCTTTGGTCTAGCTTTGGGCTTCTTCACGGGAGTGACAACTTGCTTGCCATTCTGCTTGAAGTTCCCTTCCTTTCCCTTTGCCCTTTTCTTGAAACTAATGGTCTTGTCAATCATCAACACTTGATGCTCTTTCTTGATTTCTACCTTCATCGATTTCAGCATCAGGAAGAGCTCGGGAATCGTTTTCGTCATCCCTTGCATACTATAGTTTGTCAAGAAGTTCCAGTAACTTGGTGATGGTGACTAGAGAACTCTGTCAATCACTATCTTATCTGGAAGATTAACTCCCACTTGATTCAAGCGATTGTAGTACCCAGACAATCTGAGCACATGCTCACTGCTTGAGCTATTCTCCTCCATCTTCTAGCTATAGAACTTGTTGGGGACTTCATATCTCTCAACTTGGGTATTTGCTTAAAATATTAAGTTCAACTCCTGGAACATCTCATATGGTCCATGACGTTCAAAACATCTTTGAAGTCCCGATTCTAAGCTGTAAAGCATGGTGCACTAAACTATCAAGTAGTCATCATATTGAGCTAGCCAAATGTTCATAACGTCTGCATCTGCTCCTGCAATAGGTTTGTCACCTAGCGATGCATCAAGGACATAATTTTTCTGTGTAGCAATGAGGATAAACCTCAGCTCACAGACCCGGTCCGCATTATTGCTACTATCATCTTTCAACTTAGTTTTCTCTAGGAACACATATAAAAACATAGGGAAGCAACAATGCGAGCTATTGATCTACAACATAATTTGCAAAATACTATCAGGACTAAGTTCATGATAAATTAAAGTTTAATTAATCATATTACTTAAGAACTCCCACATAGATAGACATCCCTCTAATCATCAAAGTGATCACGTGATCCAAATCAACTAAACCATGTCCAATCATCACATAAGATGTGAAGGAAATATGCCCTAGAGGCAATAATAAAGTTATTATTTATTTCCTCATATCATGATAAATGTTTATTATTCATGCCAGAATTGTATTACTCGGAAACATGATACATGTGTGAATACATAGACAAACATAACGTCACTAGTGTGCCTCTACTTGACTAGCTCATTAATCAAAGATGGTTATGTTTCCTAACCATACACATGTGTTGTCATTTGATTAACGGGATCACATCATTAGGAGAATGATGTGATTGACATGACCCATTCCGTTAGCCTAGCACTTGATTGTTTAGTATGTTGCTATTGCTTTCTTCATGACTTATACAAAGTTCCTACAACTATGAGATTATGCAACTCCCGTTTACCGGAGGAACACTTTGTGTGCTACCAAATGTCACAACGTAACTGGGTGATTATAAAGGAGTTCTACTGGTGTCTCCAAAGGTACATGTTGAGTTGGCGTATTTCGAGATTAGGATTTGTCACTCCGATTGTCGGAGAGGTATCTCTGGGCCCTCTCGGTAATGCACATCACTATAAGCCTTGCAAGCAATGTGGCCAATGAGTTGGTTACGGAATGATGCATTACGTAACGAGTAAAGAGACTAGCCGGTAACGAGATTGAACTAGGTATTGGATACCGATGATCGAATCTCGGTCAAGTAACATACTGATGACAAAGGGAACAACGTATGTTGTTATGCGGTTTGACCGATAAAGATCTTCGTAGAATATGTAGGAGCCAATATGAGCATCCAGGTTCCGCTATTGGTTATTGACCGGAGATGTGCCTCGGTCATGTCTACATAGTTCTCGAACCCGCAGGGTCCGCACGCTTAAGGTTTCGATGACAGTTTTATTATGAGTTTATGAGTTTTGATGTACCGAAGGAGTTTGGAATCCCAGATGAGATCGGGGACATGACGAGGAGTCTCGAAATGGTCGAGATGTAAAGATCGATATATTGGACGACTATATTCGGACTTCGGAAAGGTTCTGAGTGATTCAGGTATTTATCGGAGTACCGGAGAGTTACGGAAATTCGTCGGGGAGAAGTATTGGGCCTTATTGGGCCATACGGGAAAGAGAGGGGCTGCCTAGGGTAGGCTGCACGCCCCCCAAGGCCTAGTCCGAATTGGACTAGGGGGAGGGGCCGCACCCCCTCCTTCCTTCCCTTCTCTCTTCCCATTCCTTCTCTCCTACTCCTACTAGGAAAGGAGGAGTCCTACTCCCGGTGGGAGTAGGACTCCCCCCTTGGGAGCGCCTCCTCCTCCTTGGCCGGCCCTCCTCCCCTTGCTCCTTTATATACGGGGGCAGTGGGGCACCCCATAGACACACAAGTTGATCTTCGTGATCGTTCCTTAGCCGTGTGCGGTGCCCCCCTCCACCATATTCCACCTCGGTCATATCGTAGCAGTGCTTAGGCGAAGCCCTGCATCGGTAGAACATCATCATCATCACCACACCGTCGTGCTGACGGAACTCATCCCCGACACCCTGCTGGATCGGAGTCCGGGGATCGTAATCGAGCTGAACGTGTACTGAACTCGGAGGTGCCGTACATTCGGTACTTGGATCGGTCGAATCGTGAAGACGTATGACTACATCAACCGCGTTGTCATAACACTTCCGCTTTCGGTCTACGAGGGTATGTGGACAACACTCTCCCCTCTCGTTGCTATGCATCACCATGATCTTGCGTGTGCGTAGGAAATTTTTTGAAATTACTATGTTCCCCAACAGTGGCATCCGAGCCTGGTTTTGTGCGTAGATGTCATACGCACGAGTAGAACACAAGTGAGTTGTGGGCGATACAAGTCATACTGCTTACCAGCATGTCATATTTTTGTTCAGCGGTATTGTGAGATGAAGCGGCCCGGACCAACATTACGCGTACGCTTACGTGAGAATGGTTTCACCATTACGAGCACTCGTGCTTAAAGGTGACTGGCGGGTGTCTGTCTCTCTCACTTTAGTTGAACCGAGTGTGGCTACGCCCGGTCCTTGCGAAGGTTAAAACAACACTAACTTGACGAACTATCATTGTGGTTTTGATGCGTAGGTAAGAACGGTTCTTGCTCAGCCCGTAGCAGCCACGTAAAATTTTGCAACAACAAAGTAGAGGACGTCTAACTTGTTTTTGCAGGGCATGTTGTAATGTGATATGGTCAAGACGTGATGCTATATTTTATTGTATGAGATGATCATGTTTTGTAACAGAAGTTATCGGCAACAGGCAGGAGCCATATGGTTGTCGCTTTATTGTATGAAATGCAAACGCCCTGTAATTCCTTTACTTTATCACTAAGCGGTAGCGATAGTCGCAGAAGCAATAGATGGCGTAATGACAACGATGCTACGATGGAGATCAAGGTGTCGCGCCGGTGACGATGGTGATTGAGGGAGTCCTGGACTAGGGGGTGTCCGGACAGCCGGACTATCATCGTTAGCCGGACTCCAAGACTATGAAGATACAAGATTGAAGACTTTGTCCCGTGTCCGGATGGGACTTTCCTTGGCGTGGAAGGCAAGCTTGGCGATACGGATATGTAGATCTCCTACCATTGTAACCGACTCTGTGTAACCCTAGCCCTCTCCGGTGTCTATATAAACCGGAGGGTTTTAGTCCGTAGGGCGAACAACCATTACTACAATCATACCATAGGCTAGCTTCTAGGATTTAGCCTCCTTGATCTCGTGGTAGATCCACTCTTGTACTACCCATATCGTCAATATCAATCAAGAAGGAGTAGGGTTTTACCTCCATCAAGAGGGCCCGAACCTGGGTAAAAACATCGTGTCCCTTGTCTCCTGTTACCATCCGCCTAGACGCACAGTTCGGGACCCCCTACCCGAGATCCGCCGGTTTTGACACCGACATTGGTGCTTTCATTGAGAGTTCCTCTGTGCCGTCACCGATAGGAAGGATGCCTCTTCCCGTCTTCAAGGACGGTATCTTCGCCAAAGGAGCCTTGGCCGCCGGCCAAACTATCCGGCTAGGTGGTTTTCTCATGACCGCCTGTGCGGCCACCGCTTCGACGATGACCTCTCGGGTCATCAAAAGCAATCTTCACGTCAACTCGGAATTCGCCGAGCAGCTGGATCCAACAGAGCTCTCGTCCGTAAACGAACTCTTGGATCGCATCGCTGCCCTGGGAGTCGCTACAGACTACAACCAGATCGGGCTTAAAACCGATCTGAGAGAGATTAACTCTCCCCAGGTTACCCACCACGTCGCGGTGGTAGAAGAACATCGCGGCGACTCTTCTCCTATATTGAAAACTAATCATGTCCGGGCTTCCGAACCCTCCATGCTGGATTCCCGCGGAGGGACGGACTTCGATCAAGCGCTGAACCTAAAGTCAGGCATCGGACCGGACTCATTGGACAACGTTCCGCTTTCCAAGCTTCCGAATTCGGAAACTTCTCGGCCCTTAAGCCTCGCGATGGGTAGGGCTCCAGACTCAATTCCACCCACCCACCCAGACATATGCGATCTATCTCTAATCCGGCAAAAGCCGCTGAAACAGTACATCATTACTGGGCCAGATTCCTTCTGGTTATGGACAGGATAAAGGACTGCCGAGAGGAAAACGCAATCTCAATTTTTTGCAATAATTGCACGGACGAGGGAATCTTGAACGCCGTCAGCCATCGTGAAATCACACGCTTCGCCGACCTGGCGTCCATAGTACGAAAGTACTGTGCGATGGAGAGTTTCCGGAAAATTGAAAATAAGTTTTGGGACAATCCGGCCCCGAATACAACCCTAGTCCGCAACAAAAGGGTGCATCACACTCAGGCACCAGGTACAAAAACCAAAAAGCAAAGACCCTATAAAGGGCACGGAACCGTACTGGAGGGATGGCTTAGCGGACCCTATAAAATTCACAGTATAGAGGGAGCCACCCCGACACATAGCCTTCGGGCATGTTGGATATTACGGCAGGTGGCCAAAAGTGGCATGGAGCTTCTATCCCCGGAAAACCATCCAACAATACCGGCATGGTATCAACAGTCTTTGAAACTTTCGCATCAAACAATATGCAGAAACGAACAATACGCAGCCTCGCTGAAGTCTTCCAAGTAGCAACAACACATCCTTGGAGCGACACGGCCATCACCTTCAATGCTAGCGACGAACCTAAATTCCGAACAGCGCGAGCACCAGCCGCATTGGTCCTTAGCCCAATAGTGGACGGCTTTCGACTTACCAAGGTACTCATGGATGGCGGCATCGGATTAAACCTCATCTACGAGGAAACTCTTCAAAAAATGGAAATAGACTGGAGCCGCATTGAGGGAAGCAGCAACACCTTCAGCGGAATAATCCCTAGCCGTGAAGCGCGCTGCACCGGAAAAATCACACTTGATGTGGTGTTCGGCACACCGGACAATTACAGGTCCGAAGAAGTCATGTTCCAAGTGGCCCCGTTCAACAGCAGATATCACGCTATATTAGGACGAGAGGCATTCACAATTTTCCAGGCTGTACCCCATTACGGGTACATGAAGCTCAAAATGCCTGGGCCCGGCGGAATAATCACTCTCGTTAGTGATCCGGACATAGCACTCCGCGCCGAAAACAAGACAGCCGCATTAGCCCTGGAGGCACTATCTGAAGCCCTGGCGGCAGAAGAACTCACCACGCTGCGCTCTACGGTGGACATGGACGATGTGATACTCGATAAGAGATCCAAGTCCACCTCCTTTAAACCAGCGGACGAAATAGTAAAAATCCAGGTCCATCCAACGGACCCGACAAAGACGGCCTCCATTGGGGCACAGTTGAAACCTGATGTAGACGCCGCACTACGAGAATTCCTTCGGGAAAATTGGGACATTTTCGCCTGGCACCCTTCAGATATGCCGGGAATCCCACGCAGATTGGCAGAGCATAGCCTAAATATCCTAAAAGGATTCAAGCCAGTCAAGCAGGCTCTTCGACGATTTTCCGAACCCAAAAGACAGGCAATGGGAGAAGAACTAGCCAAACTATTGGAAGCCGGATTCATCAGAGATATCAAACATCCGGACTGGCTAGTAAACCTGGTAATGGTACCAAAGAAGGACAAATCCTGGCGCCTATGTGTCGATTTTAAAGACCTCAACAAGGCCTGCCCAAAGGATCCCTTCCCACTCCCCCGCATCGACCAAATAATCGATGCTACCGCGGGGCACGATTCATTGTGCTTCCTGGACGCATACTCCGGCTACCATCAAATCAAGATGGCGGAAGCAGACCAAGCCGCAATGGCATTCATTACTCCATACGGACCATTCTGCTTCAACACGATGCCCTTCGGACTTAAAAACGTCGGCGCAACATATCAGCGCATGATTCAGACATGTCTGGCTACCCAGATCGGCAAAACAGTAGAGGCATACGTAGACGACGTAGTCGTGAAAACCAAGCACGTCGAAACTCTAGTAGACGATTTGAGGCTCACATTCGACAACCTCTGAGCATATGACATCAAGCTGAATCCAGAAAAATGCGTTTTCGGTGTACCAGCCGGAAAGCTCCTGGGCTTCATTGTATCCGGTAGAGGAATTGAAGCAAACCCGGCCAAGATCCGAGCTCTGTCACAGCTGGATATTCCAAAAGACCTGAAACAGATCCAAAAATTGACTGGATGCATGGAGGCTCTAAGCCGCTTTATCTCCCGTTTGGGAGAAAAGGCATTGCCCCTCTATCGCCTCCTCAGACGCACCGAACACTTCGAGTGGACGGATGCTGCCACTGCCGGACTCAAAGAAATAAAAGCCATATTGGCAACAAATCCGGTCCTGGCTGCGCCTAACTTGGGTGAACCAATCTTGTTATACATCGCGGCAACACATCAAGTTGTAAGCGCGGTACTCGTCATAGAACGAGAAACGGAAGGGCATAAATTCCCTCTTCAAAAACCAGTGTACTACGTATCCACTGTTTTAACTCCCTGCAAGTCCCGTTACCCACACTACCAAAAGATAGCGTATGCGGTGTTCATGGCATCTCGGAAGCTCCGACACTACTTTCAAGAGTGTTCGATAACAGTGGCCTCCGAGGTACCCCTAAATGACATTATAAACAACCGCAACGCGACGGGCAGGATTGCAAAATGGGCCATCGAGCTCTTACCATTCGATATAACTTACAAACCTCGGCGAGCTATAAAGTCGCAAGTTTTGGCTGACTTTGTCGCTGGGTGGACTGAAGCCGAACTCCCCAAAGAGTATGGCGCATACTCCAATTGGATTATGCACTTCGACGGCTCCAAAATGTTGGCCGGATTGGGGGCTGGCATCGTATTGACGTCCCCAACCGGGGACATAGTCCAATACGTACTTCAGATAATGTACACGGACTCCAACAACGCAGCCGAGTACGAGGCCCTCTTACATGGCCTCCGGATGGCAATCTCCATGGGCATTCAACGCCTAGAGGTGCGCGGGGACTCAAACCTCGCAATATCCCAAATAAACGGAGACTTTGACGCCAAGGATCCAAAAATGGCAGCCTATCGTAAAGCTGTCCTTAAAATGTCAGCTCGGTTCGAAGGACTTGAATTCCACCACGTCGCCAGGGATATTAACCAAGCGGCCGACCTATTGGCACGCATCGGCGCAAAACGTGACGCTATCCCTCCAAACATCTTCCTGGAACGGCTGTTTAAGCCATCCGTACTATGGGAAGAGGAGTCCGGCAGTAACAAACCGGAAGCAGCCGCACCAACCGACACAGAGCAATCTGACATAATCGGCGAATCAGCCGTTGAAATAACACCCTCAGCCCACGACATAATGGCAGTAATCGCCCCGTGGACAGAGCCATTCCTAGCCTACTTGCTTAGGCAGGAACTTCCCGAAGACCAAAATGAGGCCCGCTGCGTAGTTCGGCGATCCAAAGCCTACAAGGTCCATGAGGGAGAACTCTATAAGAAAAGCACAACCGGAGTCCTTCAAAGGTGTATCTCCGAAGAGGAAGGGCGGAACCTTCTGGCTGAAATTCATGCCGGACTAGGCGGACACCACGCCGCAGCTCGGGCCCTTGTAGGAAAGGCATTCCGTACAGGATTCTATTGGCCGACGGCCCGGGCAGATGCTCAGGACTTAGTCCAAAGATGCGTCGGTTGTCAGCTCTTTGCTAATCAGAGCCATATGCCACCCACAGCCCTCAAAACTATACCCATTACCTGGCCGTTTGCGGTCTGGGGGCTTGACATGGTTGGACCCCTCAAAGGGGGAACCCACAAGCAAAGGTACCTATTGGTCATGGTGGATAAATTCACCAAATGGATAGAGGCCAAGCCAGTTAAAACGGCAGAGTCCGGACCAGTGATAGACTTCATATCCGGGGTAGTACACCGTTATGGTGTCCCCCACAGCATCATCACCGATAACGGCACGAACTTCACGGCCGACGAGGTTAAATCATGGTGCAAAAATATGGGCATTAAGCTTGATTACACTTCAGTCTATCATCCTCAAACCAACGGTCAAGTGGAACGAGCAAATGGTCTAATAATGAGCGGCATCAAACCCAGACTAGTGTGGTCCCTTACAAAATCTGGCACGCACTGGGTAGAGGAGCTCGACTCCGTACTCTGGGGGCTGCGGACAACGCCCAACCGTACTACCGGATTCACACCATTTTTTATGGTATACGGCGCAGAGGCAGTTCTGCCCTGCGACATCATTCATGACTCACCTCGAGTGCGCATGTACGAAGAAAGAGAAGCCGAACTGGATCGGCAGGACAACTTGGACGCATTGGAGGAAGAACGCGACGTCGCCAAGGCTCGTTCCGCATTCTATCAGCAGCAGGCTCGAAGATATCAAAGTAGAGAAGTACGGGCCAAGACCTACAACGTGGGCGAACTAGTTCTACGCCTGCCGGACAAGAAAAAGGACAAGCTCAAGCCCAAATGGGAAGGCCCCTTCATTATCGATCAAGTCTTGACCGGCGGAGCGTACCGTCTACGAAATGCGTCGGACAACCGACTCGAGCCGAACCCATGGAACGCAGCCCGCCTCCAAAGATTCTATGCCTAGCGCCGGACTAAGAGTTCGTCCCCTTCCCCCGTCCAAATTTTTACACTTCAGCTGTCTTTTGTTTCTCTTTTTCTCTCACCCCTATTCATCAAAGCCTTAAAAGGCTTACTTGCGCATTGTTCGCACACACTTGACGTGCCATCAGCACTCACTATACCTGGGGGCTTCTTTACCAGAAGCTTAATTATAAGGGCTTCATGCCCAGCACATGTGTCAAACTTCCACATGTACCTTTTATTCACCATTATATGCATCGATATGACTTAAGTTTTGACCAAGCTGGGTTGCCTGGCTCCTGTCCTTACCCCTACATTCCCGATTGTTCGGCTAGGAGGTAAAGGGAGCACCTCTGTGATTGTTACTGCCGGGTCAGCCGGATGTGTACCTCAGGCTGGGTGAAGCCGAAAGCTAGCGTTCTTAAGGGAATATTCGGTCGGTGACTTGAAATATGATTTTCTTTTACCTAATTATTTATCTGCCCCCAGATGTTTTTCTGCTCTTTTCGCAGTCCGGACATGCACTTTAGGGCATGCCGCCCAGGGAAAGGAACCCTTAACGGAACTATTCTCCCTGGAAGATGTTTCTTACTAACCATGTAATATAACATAACTAGTTGGGCACTTGTCTGATAAAGCACTAATGACCCCTACGCCTGGTCTCCATGCATGCCCCGGTTGTTTCTTAACCGAGAAGGTATTCGGACACACTCCGGACTCTAGGGTCCCGAGGTTGAAGCGAAAAGGTCGGCAAAGACAAACGATCTACAATCCGGCTAGAAGGCATTTTACATGTCATTTTAAAATACATTGTCAAATTGACTGACTGTATTCCTCCTCAATCCCGTCTAACAGGCTGTCTAATTTACAGTCCCGTTGGGAAAATTTAGCGGCCAACTCTACTTGGCCGTATACTAAACTCACAGGGATCTCCTTCCCATCGGGCCCCACAGGTCCGACCTCGGCCATGTGGTTGGGATCCGCCTTCTTGTACCGCGTCTTCACCATGGCCCAGGCCTCCCTGGCACCTTGGCGGCAGGCCGAAATCTTCCATAAACGGAAGTGTTGCCGCACTCCCTAAAGCTTCTCCGTGAGCTCCCCAAGGCCCTCAGGTAGGGAGAGGGCCAGCCATAAAGCCTGGACGACACCGCTCATCGCCTGCCGAACTCGTTCGAGCAGCTGCAACAGTTCGGGAAGTTGATCACCTGTTGATACGGGCATCTCCTCTGCAGGGCGACCTGTGAGTATACCTACAGACATATTTTGTCAATTGGCTTCCTCGCCGAACTCTTATTTTCAAAGGAGTTCGCTCAAGCACTTACTATAGATGCCGCGACGAAGCCGCTGATTCTCCTTAACGGAGCCAGACAGCTCGGCCCGAACACCTTTCAGCTCTTCTCCAAGCTGGGCGTGGGCATCCTGGAGCCTGTTCCTTTCCTGCTACACCTTATTCAGCACCCTCTCGCCGGCCTTCAGCTGGCGCAGTAGTTCTTGCCTGTCCGGATCTTGTCCGGCAGCACCTGCAATGTCATTATTAGACTTGCGCGCACGCCGCGCACCACTTATCTTTTTAAAATAATGTGTTACCAGGAGGGGGCCCTGTGTTTCCTCCTGCGGCAGCAAGTGCGGCCTCAAGTTGGGCCTTACACTCTTGCAGCTCCTGAGACAGTTGGGTATTCTTCTTTGTAAGATCCTGCATTTCAAATGATCCTTAAATCAGTTAATATAACTACTTTAAGTCTCGAGGGCTACTGGCATATACAACTATTAAAATCTCTTACCCGTATGTCTTTTACATACTGCTCCGTGGCTCTGGTTAAACCATCTTGAGCAGCACGGAGGTGCGCGTCCCCCGCGTTAAAGGCGTCCAACACCTTAGGGGAGAAGCACGCGTCACGAAAAACTGTCCGGTGGCGCCTGTGGTTCATGGCACTTTCCACCTCAGATTTGGTGGCGGACAGTCTGTCGGCATCCTCCGTTGGAGGAGTATCTGGCTCGCGCCTTGCGCTCGCCTCCCCCTCCAGACCAGGTGCTGGAGCTTGGGTGGTAGAAGCTGGGTTGGCAACCTCTTCGCCCGCAGTCCGGCGGGCGCTTTTTCTCCTACAAAAGTCATGAGCACTCAAACGCTTCCTAGGAACGTCGCTCTGAATAACGAACTGTCGGTGTACTAAAGTAGGGGTACCCTAGTATCCCGAACTTGTGCACGGGCAGTCGCAGCCTCCCGCGGCAAGGCTTGCCGGGCATCCGCCAAGATCCTCCGTAGTTCCTATTGATGCCATTCAAGAACAAAGTGTTTTAACTAAGAAGACAAGACTCCGGTAAGAGGAGCTTGCCAGGAAGGACAAGGCCCCGGCAAGAGGAGCTTGCCGGGAAGGACAAGGCCGCGGCAAGAGGAGCTTGCCGGGAGGGCCAACCAAGGCATTTCAAGAAACTTTCCGCGACGCGACGCGCGTCCCGGCAAGACCCGGCGAGCGACAAGCTTTCGGGCGCAACAAGACAACGACCGCAGCAAGGCGCTTGCCGCGGCAGAGCCACCACTCTGTGCCCACACTCCAGCACATCCGACGACGTGTCGCCGCAGGATCGTTCCAGGCACACGTGGCGGGTGGCTGTGCAGCCAAGCGGTGCAAGGTGGCAAGCGAAGATGACGAGATGGCCATCGTGGCGAACGATGGCGCCCCTAACGGTCGCTTTCTGCACTGTTTGGGCGACCGGACGGGCATTAAATGCTCTTGTCCCCTGCCGTCAGAGTTAGGTAGGGTGCACTGTCGAGGCAGTTGTACCAACCCCTCTTTTTACATTTGTACCCCTGTCTGCGTTGCCACCTGTCGGTGACCCCTTTAGCCTATAAAAGGAGGCCCATGCGCAACGTAGAAGGGGTTCGACTCATTCGAAACCACAGAACGCTCACATTCTCGAGCAAGAACACAATACAACCACAAAGCAGCAGTAGGAGTTTTATCTCTCCGGAGAGCTCTGAAGCTGGGTAAAATCCCTCGCGTGCTTCGCCTCGATCCGCTCTTCGTGCGATCCTTCGCTCCCTGCCGGACCGAAAGGGGCCCTGCCCCATAGGTGTTCGTTTCCCATGACATCTTTGGCGCGCCAGGTAGGGGGCGTCGAGGTTGTGTGAACCCGATCCGGCGTTCACGCGAGCCAGTTCATCGACATCTTCATCGACATGCCACCGAAGAAGAAGGCTTCGGAGGTGGCCGCTCCGTTCGCGTCGATCCCACCGCCACGAACTGTGAGCTATACCTTTGCGGCGACGTTTCAATCCGCGCCGCGCTCCTCTTCCGCCTACTGGGCCGGACTGACCCTTGTTGGTCAGCCACCATGGGCTCGGCTTCCCGCCTTGAAGGCGCCTCCTACAGAGCACCATCATATGCGGTGGTCAGAAATAAGCAAGGAAGAAATAATGGTGTCCGGACTTCGGGCGCAATCACCTGGGAAGCCGGATATAGTCCGGGGTAGTCAGCCGTAATGGCGACTAAAGAATTATCCATGCTTAGCTGGTGGAACACCCCATCGATTAGCTCCACCTTGATGTCCGGGTCCTCTTCGGAGGCCGGATCCTGGGATCTCTCTGGATCCTCGGGTTGCGGAGCCGGACTAAGCATGCCCTCCACGACCCGACGCAGCTCCTGCGTCGAAAGCATAATATAAGAAACTTAAACTTTCAAAGCATGGGTCGGGCAATCAAAGTGTTCGCTTACCCAACGCCGTGGGTTAGTCATGGAGAACCCGTTCAACGGGCTCGTCCAGAGGAAATCCTCCTTCTCCCCCTTGTACAGGCCGGACAGGATCTTCGCCAGGTCTTCGGCCGATCCCGGCCCTTTGCGGCCATGACGGGTGGCATCATCCTCCCCGTTGAAATCCCACATAGGGTGGCCCCTGTATTGCAGTGGCTGCACCCCTCACGTAATGCATGTTGCCATGACTCCAATCATGGTCAACCCGGAATGGGTCAGTAACCTAATCCGGACCATCAAATAATGGACGCTCTTGTCTTCCTCCAGCTGGGGGCTCCGTGGGCGCCAGCTAAGGCGTTTCTTCAGAGGAGCATTACTGAACTCCGGGAGGCCGATCCGAACAGGGTTCGGCAGCGGAGCGTCTTCTATATAAAACCATTCTGAAGGCCAGTCTTCGGACGCCTTCTTAGGGGTTCCGGATGGATATCCGGTCTCGGCGATGCGCCATATTTCGGCACCGCCCACTTGATATATAGACCCCTCGTGAGAGCGGGGTACGAGGCAGAACAACCTCTTCCACGGCGCGAAATGGGGCTCCACGCCCAGAAATAGCTCGCAAAGAGCAACGTAACCCGTGATATGCAGGATAGAGGCGGGCGTGAGGTGATGAAGCTGGAGTCCGTAGAACTCCAGGAGCCCGCGGAGGAACGGATGTATAGGAAATCCGATCCCCCTTATCAGATAGGGGACGAAGCACACACGCTCCCCTTTGTTGGGATTTGGGGTAGCCTCCGCTTGCTTCCCACCTTTGTAGGTGGCCAGCCCGGCTCGAACCGGAACCATGAAGGCCGGAGGGAGATATCCCTCCGCTTGGAGCGTCACCAGCTCATTGTGCGGGACAGAACATCTCCTCCACTCTCCTGGCAGAGGGCTGGGAGCGCGAGAAGAGGAGCCGCATCGACGGTCCATGATGGAATGGATTTTTGGGTCAGAAGCGCTCCGATGAGTACTCACGGAAGGAAGATGGTGTGATTTGGATCTGGATTCTTGCCTCTCTTATAGGCAAGTTATTTGCGTGGCTAGGGGGTAAAACATAAAAGATACCCTGGCTTTTCGCATTCATGCGACGCGTGGAAGAAGGCCATTATTGGGCGTGGAAGCCAAGAAGCGCGACATTGATAAGGAAGCCGGACACTGTTCGGCAGGTACATGGAACTTGAAGGAGAACCCGCCTTGCAACGCCGAAGACTACATACGTGCTGGACTTATCATCATTGAAGCCTGGTTCGGGGGCTACTGAGGGAGTCCTGGACTAGGGGGTGTCCGGACAGCCGGACTATCATCGTCAGCCGGACTCCAAGACTATGAAGATACAAGATTGAAGACTTCGTCCCGTGTCCGGATGGGACTTTCCTTGGCGTGGAAGGCAAGCTTGGCGATACGGATATGTAGATCTCCTACCATTGTAACCGACTCTGTGTAACCCTAGCCCTCTCCGGTGTCTATATAAACCGGAGGGTTTTAGTCCGTAGGGCGAACAACCATTACAACAATCATACCATAGGCTAGCTTCTAGGGTTTAGCCTCCTTGATCTCGTGGTAGATCCACTCTTGTACTACCCATATCATCAATATCAATCAAGCAGGAGTAGGGTTTTACCTCCATTGAGAGGGCCCGAACCTGGGTAAAAACATCGTGCCCCTTGTCTCCTGTTACCATCCGCCTAGACGCATAGTTCGGGACCCCCTACCCGAGATCCGCCGGTTTTGACACCGACAGTGATCACGACGGTGCTTCGGAGATGGAGATCACAAGCACAAGATGATGATGGTCATATCATATCACTTATATTGATTGCATGTGATGTTTATCATTTATGCATCTTATCTTGCTTTGATTGACGGTAGCATTTTAAGACGATCTCTCATTAAATTATCAAGAAGTGTTCTCCCTGAGTATGCACCGTTGCGAAAGTTCTTCGTGCTGAGACACCACGTGACGATCGGGTGTGATAGGCTCTACGTTCAAATACAACGGGTGCAAAACAGTTGCACACGCGGAATACTCAGGTTAAACTTGACGAGCCTAGCATATACAAATATGGCCTCGGAACACGGAGACCGAAAGGTCGAGTGTGAATCATATAGTATATATGATCAACATAGTGATGTTCACCATTGAAAACTACTCCATCTCACGTGATGATCGGACATGGTTTAGTTGATTTGGATCACGTGGTCACTTAGATGACTAGAGAGATGTCTGTCTAAGTGGGAGTTCTTAAGTAATATGATTAATTGAACTTTAATTTATCATGAACTTAGTCTATCAGGACCCTGACTCAATGCCACATCGATCTAGCATGTAACACCTCATATCACTTTGCGGCCTCACGCACGGTATCCCCACGGGTGTCGCCTTACCTTTGCCCGGGACCGTTTACGCCTTTTGGCACACGTATATGATAGTGTCGCTAGCATCCATATGATAAGGAGCCCGGGCTGACATGGCTAGTCGTAAACCCAAAGTGGCACAAACTTACAGGGACAGGCATCCATGACCCAGCATCGAATGTGTCGGTCATCAGCGAGTGAATCCAGGCTGTAGCACTGGCTAGCAGGACTCCGATGAACCGGGCTGTAGCGGGCTAACAGGACTCCGGTATTCATCGCGTGACATTTCCCCGAAGGGACAGACACAGGAACAGAGAAGGACACATGCCGGCCAGCCTAAGTGTTCCGAAGCAGTAGCAAGCTACCATGGCTCAGTGGAAGCACTAGGAGACATTTCCCAGTAAGAGAGGCTACTAAGGATAAACAACTAGATAGTCAGATCCCACACATACCAAGCATTTCAATAACATAGACACAATATGCTCGATATGTGCAAATACAACATGGCATCACAACATGACTCTACAACTCAAGTATTGTATTCAATAGGCTCCGAGGAGCGAGATATTACATACATGGGTCTTATGACCCAACATTCAGAGCATACAAGTTAAAGCACATGCGGAAGCTTAACATGTCTGAGTACAGACATCTACAAAAGAAAAAGGCTGAGAAGCCTGACTATCTACCAGATCCTTCCGAGGGCACAAGATCGTAGCTGAGGTAACAAGCTAAACATCGAAGTCCACGAGGAACTACTAATGAGACTGAAGTCTCTCTTCAAAACATAAAATAGGCAAACGTGAGTACAAATGTATCCAGCAAGACTTACATCAGAACTAACTACATATGCATCATTATCAACAAAGGGATGGTGGGATTTAACTACAGCAAGCCAGCTTTGACTCAGTGGCTATCCTGAACTACAACTGCAATGTAACCCTTTTGAGGTGGCGCACACGAGTCCACATATTCACCAACCAATACACCACTCTGGATCCGCTCCCGTCTCCCTACGAGAATGCCATCCATAGCACTCACGCTTATCTTGCGCATTTTAGAGTATCCACTTTCACTTGTCTATGAACTGTACAGGCAACCCAGAAGTCCTTTTCCGCGGACACGGCTATTCGAATAGATCATATTAACCCTGCAGGGGTGTACTTCTTCACACACGCTCTCGCCACTTACCGCCATGTACACCTCGTGTATCTCAGCAACCTTCAAGCGGAAGCCTAGCGAGGGAGTCGGCCACGACCTGACTAACCACACAAGTCTCTAGTCCAGGTTTATCGCCTATTCGGGTTCCATCCGCAAGGAGATCCGGCCGGGGTGTCGCTCACGGCCCCAAACGATGTGTGCAGGGTTCCCAAGTCCACCATCCGGCTGCCACTTGGTACACCGGGCCACTGTGCCTAGTCTGTCCCAAGCCCACCTGTACCGGGTGCCACTTGGTAGACTACTAACACTACCTACAAACACTAGAAACTAGTTGCAACTCCTGGACAGAGATTGAGTTGATTAATAAGTCGAGAGAGTCAATTAAGGATCCCAATGTGTGGTAGTAGCTGTTCATGGATCACAAACACAGAACTCAGTTCCTAAGGACGGCTTCAATGAGACAACCCACCATGTAATCCTACATGGCCTCTCACCGCTACCTTTACCAAATCGTGTTCACACACTTAGCTTACACAGTAGGACATGTTCACACACCTCCAATTCACCTCCGATGAATCAGACCTGACACAACTCTAAGCAATAGCAGGCATGACAAACAAGCATGAATGAGTAGGCACATTAGGGCTCAAACAACTCCTACTCATGCTGTGGGTTTCATCTATTTACTGTGGCAATGACAGGTCATGCAGAGGATAAAGGGGTTCAACTATCGCAGCAAGTAATAGTTGTATCGTTGTTGTCCTAATGCAGTAAAATAGAGCAGGAGTGAGAGAGTGGGATTGTATCGGAATGAACAAGGGGGTTTTGCTTGCCTGGCACTTCTGAAGATAGTATAGCTCTTCATCGGTGTCATCGAACTCATCGTCGGTACGTCGTCTACTAAGAGGGGACAAACACCGGCAACAGAGAGGAAACACAATCAATACAATGCAACATTATGATGCATGATCATGACATGGCAACATGCTGGTGTTTTGAGCTAATGCAACTAGCAACAAAGTTAAATGAAGTTGGTTTGAACCCTAAGTTCAAATTCAAACTCCATATGTGAAATTCAAATGCCATTTATATGATTTGTACTAAACAGCAGCCATAAGTTGTTTTAACATGCATGAAAATGGTACACATGGCTAGATTGGATTTTTCTAATCATTTTTCATATATAATTTATCTCATTTGGAGTTACAGTTGAATTTCTATGATTTTTACAAGTTTTAAACATTTTCTGGAATTTCCTGAATTAGATTTAATACAGAAATTCCTTTACTGCGTCAGCAATGTGTAAGCATGACGTCAGCAGGTCAAAGGGGCTGGTCTGGGTCAAACCTGACCAGAGGGTCCCACTTGTCAGTGTCACGGTGCTGGTTAGGGTCGCTGACGTGTGGCTCCAGTCAACGGCCACGTCAGCCGGGTCAACTCAGGCATGTGGGTCCCACTTGGTTTTAAACTAACCTAAACAGAAACAAAACTAGGATTAGTTAGGACATGGGGCCCGCGCGTCAGTGGCCCAGGGGGTTGGTTAGCGGTGTGATTAGACCCTAATCACGGCCACGTCGGCAGTCGCCGGAGTTCAGCCGGCGGCGACCAAGAGCGCGGCGGATGTTCACCGGAGTGGCTCGGGTTTCACCTACAGAAGACCGTTTGGGCCGTGGGCGGTACCGTTGGAAAGCTGGCACTCAGCCGCATCCAACGGAGGTGGAGGGAGGCCCTAGGGTTGCCGGAGTTGGGCTCGGCGATGAGGTCAAGCGGCAGCGGGGCTCGGGTTCCAGTGGCGCAGTGATGCAGCTCACGTACGATGAACGAGGTGGCACAAGAGGCATCTAGGGGCAGCATAATCACACATGTGCCACGGGGGCAAGCAGGGGAAGCTCGGGAGCGCGGGCTCGCCGTCCATGGCGGACGGCGGCCTCGATTGCTCACAGGGCGGTGGCTAGAGGAGAAACACACCGATGGGGAGAGGGTGAGAGGTGCAAGAGCTCACAGGGAGGTAGACGAGATGGTCAGTGAGCTCGGGGACGACTTGGAGACGGTGAATCGGAGCCGGCGATCTTCGGTGCCCGTCGGTGAAGATGACGATGATGGCGTCACTGCAGGGCTCCCGACATCGTTTATGTTGACGGAGACGATGTACGCGACGAGTGCGGAGCTTCCAGACAAGTGGGGAGGTGAGGGGAGTGGGCGAGGGGGTGCTGGGCGTCTCGAGGCGCGGATAGGCCCGAAGGGGAGGCCGCCAGCACGAAGCAAGAGGTGAAGGCTCGGGCACGGGCGCGTCGACACGCCTCTGCCAGTATGCAGAGGTTGAAGACAGCGGTGCCCCTGGTGGGCTGGGCCGCCAAGTGGACTGGCCAGGTGGGCTGGGCCGTCCAGCTGGGCCGAGCTACAGGAGTGCCAGAAAGTTACAGGTAAGCTCTCCTTCCTTTTGTTCCAGGTTTTTTCTATTTTGTTCTGTTTTGTTTTGATTTAGTAAAAAATACTAAACCATTTGATAAAATGCTGAAAATAATTGTGGGCACTTGTGAAATTATTTCCAACAGCCCTCAAATCATTTCAGAATAATTTGAGCATTTAAACTATTTATAGAATTTAAATGCCCTAATTCAAATACAATATGGATTAATTCAAAAATCCAGAATGTCCTAGAAATATATACTCATCATTTTTGGCAGAGGTTTCCACCTTAACCAGAAATCATGAGCATTTTTAAAGGCATTTTGGGATCATTGAAAAAGATTTTATTTGATCCTATTTGAAGTCATTTGGTGCTAGGGTTTGAACCAATCCCCATTTCAAGATTAAGAGCAAAATAAACATGATGCAACACATGACTAGCTAGCCCAAAGCAGATCAGAACTAGGGATGTGACAACTCACCCCCACTAAACGAGAATCTCGTCCCGAGATTCAAGACGTGAGGTAAGAGGAAAGGGGAACACAAACTAACACAATCTTCACGATCCAGGTTGCACTTCATAGGGCGTTGATTCGATCACCATCTTTGTCTCGACGTCTTGCTTTGAGAACTCCAACTAACATGACAATGAGAGGAAAGGGGAAAACTCTAGCAGGATCAATCTTCTAGAAGACCAAACAACTCAGGATCAACTCACGGAGTGAGACATTAATACATCTCGCGGGCTAAGACACGAAGAAAACATCCAAAGGGATGGGGTGAAACAGATGAGGAAGGTTCACTAGGTAGACAACAATTTCACACTTAAAAAGGTGGTGAACAGTTGACAACGTTGCGAGGAGTTGAATTGCCATGATACCATAACGAGACATCTTAGAGGAGGTGACTCGTAGAATCATCCCTTAAGTGGCAAAAAGAATTACCTTTGATTCAAAGATCATTGAAACTGTTTATACCAGCTTAAGGCAAATTACAATCGATCATTTGGAGAAGTTCGAAAGAATGGCATTCTCAATTTGGAAAGGAAACTAGAGTTATAAGACAACTCGACAAACGGAAGGCACATTCCAATCGATACCGAGGATATAACCTAGTGTCTGAGCATGCCCTCAAGAACTTGAGCATTTCCATATTCATCAAGGTTTTACCAACATCCGTGACAAGGATCCTGGCAACACAACATACTACCATGATGAATACCCGTGGAAGATGCAGATGCAAAGGAAGATAACACCTTCTCAGATTTCACCTTAGCGGGGCCAAGGGGACAAAATCTGGATGATCGACCGAGAGACATTTAGCACTCCGCTTCTAATGTTCTCCTTGATGTGCTAGTGTAACCAATTCATAGATATGGTTTGATATCTAGAACATTAAGTAAAAAGTCAGACTTCGGGAACACCAAAAATCATAAGGCACAACTAGGGGGTAAATCCTACAAAGTCCTTATGGGGAGGTGGCCAACTTCCTCAATCAAGATAATACAATAATAGGTCTTCCGGCTGGGTGTGTTGGCCACGACATCCACTTCACCGGTTACAGAGAGACCAATATTACAGTTCTTGGGAAACGTTACAACCATCATATCTGCCTGAGATTCAGATCGATCTGGTTGGTGTTAGAATATTCCAGACTCGTCAAGTCTAGAAAGAAAAATGAAGGTTTGCAACACAATCGACAGAATGATGTTGCGAGATTCTCGGGAAATGAACTACGATAGCAAGCTCCAAAACATGAGCTAGTTCTGCTACAAACCTATGAACACGTTGTCCAAGACAAGCATGACCACATAGTAGTCTTATAATAAAACACTACCGAGTTCAGGTGGGGAATCATCATTGCGGAGAGCGAAGTCCTACGCATGTACCTTTGAGTCCTTAATGATTAGCACTTAAGAACTTCTTTTCCTTGAACAAATCAATCAGTGGCTTGGTGTGCTAGGGATTACACGTGGAGTGGAGGTAGCGAGCCTATCAAACCATGGAATACTTCGCACATGCATGACTGACTTGGGATGACTCCGGAGAAAGCAAAAACAATCTTTCTCAATTCAGGCGGCTACTTGCACCTAATGCACGTGAACTTGGAGAAAGTCACTTCTTACACCAAACATGTATTTCATGAACGGGACATGAAGATAATGCTTACAAAAGTTTCCAATACCAGCTTAATGTCCAACAAAATCATGGGGGAGATAAGGATGTTGTCGATGGGCTCAACAACAATTCATCCAGGTTTCCATATAAGACGAATTCCATAGTTAAGTGAACACGGTGATAGCATTGGCCAGACCAAAGGATATAATGGTGTATGCTCGAGGAAAAACCACGAGTAAGACAACATTACGAATATCGTTGGTTCTGATTTGATTTGACGATAGCCCATACTCAAATCGAAGTTTTTATAAGATAATAGGTCCAACAACTGATCGCAGGGACCAATCGATGAAGATATCATCTTTCTTCAACTAACACACCAACACCAGGATATCCCTTTGAAATGAACTAGGTTAAGTAAGCTTTTATCTTCCACCACTCCGAGTTGTCGTTTAGCTTAACCAACTAGCTCAGGGGTATCCAACACGGATTCTTGGAGAAGGGGTGGTCTACAAGAAACCAACTTGATCACGAGCTCAGCATAGCGGTCAGGTGACAACCTGGTAATACTTCCGAGAAGATATACGGAAAATCACGAACCACCGATATGTCACTAAGCTTGAGAACAATCTTGCTTTTCAGGGCAAGATGATATGGTGAAATAAGCAAGGGATTGGATAATCCTAACTCATTGATCAGGAGTGCACCAGAAATAAGGACTAGGTAGCATGATCAATCCTAGAATGATGATTCAAAAACCAACACGCTAAGAATGAAATTATTGTCCATTAACTACCAAGCAACAAGGTTGCTAGGAGTATTGAATTCACACATCACAATTCACTTGTCGGCATTCCGGTTGCGACAACACGGAATCGAGGGATGAATAATGATGGCGAGAAGTATCACTGCGTCAAGAATTCACAAGAGCCGGTGCAATTCTCATGAAAATCCTGACATAAGACGGTAATACTTTAGGGTAGAACAAAATCAAAGCTGGATTGGCATTTTGATCTGCGGAATACAACTACTTTGACCCAATCCTGGATATGGAATAGGTACTGGAGTTTGTTTCTCCCAGTCATTCCGAATAGAATGGCTTGACGGACCACAAGAGTAATAGGCATCAATGAACGAATGCACGCATACTCTTGACTATGAATTGATAGACGAGGGTCGGAATATAATTAAAGAGGGACAACCCAAGAGAACATATGATTTTCTGAGTTGTGGATGCATGGACTAGCATGTCGAACGAGTTCAACATATTTCTTCCAGATAACCCATGCAGAAAGGTTGAACTGACAGAGTCACAATATAGGGAGAAGAACTCATCAAGAGCACTCTGGTAGTGATCTTTTGGTTCAAAGAACTTCTGCCATAAACGGTTCATAGTATTTGGAAGAAGGAAATACCACGAACCTCGAGGACTAACACAAAGGTTACTAATAACCTAAGGGAGCTAGCAAACACTAACAACATGAGGTAAGTAGGGTGAATCTCGGGTTCAAGAACCCAGGAATAGAATACCTACTAATTAAATTGCATCACAGGATGCTTTCGAGAATGATGGCCAGAATGATCACACTGGAAACACAAAACATGGCTAGATTACTAGGTGATCCCCTAAGATACCTAGGTCATAATAATAGCTCCAACATATATACCGAGGCAATGAAGTACCTCAACACACTAGTTAGTGTGGTTAATCTGGCCAAAGGAACATTGGAACGGTAAGAAGGGATTTGCAAATGCATCAGACTGTTTAGAAACCTGGGATGACTCGGACAGCATAACAGTTGTAAATGCTCACAAAGATTTGAGACATCCTGCAAAATGGTGGCATAGCCACTCAGAAGCACAATATCAAGGTTTCGAGATCAACAGTTAACATACGGAAGTAGTAGGAACTGAACTGAGACTTAAATCCAACAATCTTATAAGTCTACGGATTAGTAACACGTGGTCCTGATAGAAAGAAGAGAAAGCCTAGTTCCTTAACCCCGTAGGAAAGATAAGGTGACTCAGATTAGAAGGCATAAGGTAAAGGAGTAAAAAGAGCCTTACGCTCCATCCCACAATCGATTCCCCTACATATAACTAAAGTATTTCTAGACTCAACTTCGACCAGTTTGGCTTGGTAATCCTACAGGCAGTCAAGCTCTGATACCAAAGCTGTCAGGACCCCGACTCAATGCCACATCGATCTAGCATGTAACACCTCATATCACTTTGCGGCCTCACGCACGGTATCCCCACGGGTGTCGCCTTACCTTTGCCCGGGACCGTTTGCGGCTTTTGGCACACATATATGATAGTGTCGCTAGCATCCATATGATAAGGAGCCCGGGCTGACATGGCTAGTCGTAAACCCAAAGTGACACAAACTTACAGGGACAGGCATCCATGACCCAGCATCGAACGTGTCGGTCATCAGCGAGTGAATCCAGGCTGTAGCACTAGCTAGCAGGACTCCGGTGAACCGGGCTGTAGCGGGCTAACAGGACTCCGGTATTCATCGCGTGACATTTCCCCGAAGGGACAGACACAGGAACGGAGAAGGACACATGCCGGCCATCCTAAGTGTTCCGGAGCAGTAGCAAGCTACCATGGCTCAGTGGAAGCACTAGGAGACATTTCCCGGTAAGAGAGGCTACTAAGGATAAACAACTAGATAGTCAGATCCCACACATACCAAGCATTTCAATAACATACACACAATATGCTCGATATGTGCAAATACAACATGGCATCACAACATGACTCTACAACTCAAGTATTGTATTCAATAGGCTCCGAGGAGCGAGATATTACATACATGGGTCTCATGACCCAACATTCAGAGCATACAAGTTAAAGCACATGCGGAAGCTTAACATGCCTGAGTACAGACATCTACAAAAGAAAAAGGGTGAGAAGCCTGACTATCTACCAGATCCTGCCGAGGGCACAAGATCGTAGCTGAGGTAACAAGCTAAACATCGAAGTCCATGAGGAACTACTAATGAGACTGAAGTCTCTCTTCAAAACATAAAATAGGCAAACGTGAGTACAAATGTATCCAGCAAGACTTACATCAGAACTAACTACATATGCATCATTATCAACAAAGGGATGGTGGGATTTAACTACAGCAAGCCAGCTTTGACTCAGTGGCTATCCTGAACTACAACTGCAATGTAACCCTTTTGAGGTGGCGCACACGAGTCCACATATTCACCAACCAATACATCACTCTGGATCCGCTCCCGTCTCCCTACGAGAATGCCATCCATAGCACTCACGCTTATCTTGCGCATTTTAGAGTATCCACTTTCACTTGTCTATGAACTGTACAGGCAACCCAGAAGTCCTTTTCCGCGGACACGGCTATTCGAATAGATCATATTAACCCTGCAGGGGTGTACTTCTTCACACACGCTCTCGCCACTTACCGCCATGTAAACCTCGTGTATCTCGGCAACCTTCAAGCGGAAGCCTGGCGAGGGAGTCGGCCACGACCTGACTAACCACACAAGTCTCTAGTCCAGGTTTATCGCCTATTCGGGTTCCATCCGCAAGGAGATCCGGCTGGGGTGTCTCTCACGGCCCCAAACAATGTGTGCAGGGTTCCCAAGTCCACCATCTAGGTGCCACTTGGTACACCGGGCCACTGTGCCTAGTCTGTCCCAAGCCCACCTGTACCGGGTGCCACTTGGTAGACTACTAACACTACCTACAAACACCAAAAACTAGTTGCAACTCCTGGACAGAGATTGAGTTGATTAATAAGTCGAGAGAGTCAATTAAGGATCCCAATGTGTGGTAGTAGCTGTTCATGGATCACAAACACAGACCTCAGTTCCTAAGGACGGCTTCAATGAGACAACCCACCATGTACTCCTACATGGCCTCTCACCGCTACCTTTACCAAATCGTGTTCACACACTTAGCTTACACAGTAGGACATGTTCACACACCTCCAATTCATCCCCGATGAATCAGACCTGACACAACTCTAAGCAATAGCAGGCATGACAAACAAGCATGAATGAGTAGGCACATCAGGGCTCAAACAACTCCTACTCATGCTGTGGGTTTGATCTATTTACTGTGGCAATGACAGGTCATGCAGAGGATAAAGGGGTTCAACTACCGCAGCAACTAACAGTTGTATCGTTGTTGTCCTAATGCAGTAAAATAGAGCAAGAGTGAGAGAGTGGGATTGTATCGGAATGAACAATGGGGTTTTGCTTGCCTGGCACTTCTGAAGATAGTATAGCTCTTCATCGGTGTCATCGAACTCATCGTCGGTACGTCGTCTACTGAGAGGGGACAAACACCGGCAACAGAGAGGAAACACAATCAATGCAATGCAACATTATGATGCATGATCATGACATGGTAACATGCTGGTGTATTGAGCTAATGCAACTAGCAACAAAGTTAAATGAAGTTAGTTTGAACCCTAAGTTCAAATCCAAACTCCATATGTGTAATTCAAATGTCATTTATATGATTTGTACTAAACAGCAACCATAAGTTCTTTTAATATGCATGAAAATGTTACAGATGGATAGATTGGATTTTTCTGATCATCTTTCATATATAATTTATCTCATTTGGAGTTACGGTTGATTTTCTATGATTTTTACAAGTTTTAAACATTTTCTGGAATTTCCTGAATTAGATTTAATACAGAAATTCCTTTAGTGCATCAGCAATGTGTAAGCATGACGTCAGCAGGTCAAAGGGGCTGGTCCGGGTCAAACCTGACCAGAGGGTCCCACTTGTCAGTGTCACGGTGCTGCTTAGGGTCGCTGACGTGTGGCTCCAGTCAACGGCCACGTCAGCCGGGTCAACTCAGGCATGTGGGTCCCGCTTGTTTTTAAACTAACCTAAACAGAAACAAAACTGGGATTAGTTAGGGCGTGGGGCCCGCGCATCAGTGGCCCAGGGGGTTGGTTAGCGGTGTGATTAGACCCTAATCACGGCCACGTCGGCAGTCGCCGGAGTTCAGCCGGCGGCGACCAAGAACACGGCGGATGTTCACCGGAGTGGCTCGGGTTTCACCTACAGAAGACCGTTTGGGCCGTGGGCGGTACCGTTGGAAAGCTGGCACTCAGCCGCATCCAACGGAGGTGGAGGGAGGCCCTAGGGTTGCTGGAGTTGGGCTCGGCGATGAGGTCCAGCGGCGGCGGGGCTCGGGTTCCAGTGGCGCAGTGCTGCAGCTCGCCTACGGTGAACGGGCTGGCACAAGAGGCATCTAGGGGCAGCATAATCACACATGTGCCACGGGGGCAAGCAGGGGAAGCTCGGGAGCGCGGGCTCGCCGGCCATGGCGGACGGCGGCCTCGGTTGCTCACAGGGCGGTGGCTAGAGGAGAAACACGCCGACGGGGAGAGGATGAGAGGTGCAGGAGCTCAAAGGGAGGCAGAGGAGATGGTCAGCGAGCTCGGGGACGACTTGGAGACGGTGAATCGGATCCGGCGATCTTCGGTGCCCGTCGGTGAAGACGACGATGATGGCGTCACTGCAGGGCTCCCGGCATCGTTTGTGTTGACGGAGACGATGTACCCGTCGAGTGCGGAGCTTCCAAACAAGTGAGGAGGCGAGGGGAGTGGGCGAGGGGGTGCTGGGCATCTCCAGGCGCGGATAGGCCCGAAGGGGAGGCCGCCAGCACGAAGCAGGAGGTGGAGGTTCGGGCACGAGCGCGTTGACACGCCTCTGCCAGTACGCAGAGGTTGAAGACAGCGGTGCCCCTGGTGGGCTGGGCCGCCAAGTGGACTGGCCAGGTGGGCTGGGTCGTCAAGCTGGGCTGGGCTACAGCAGTGCCAGAAAGTTACAGGTGAGCTCTCCTTCCTTTTGTTCCAGGTTTTTTCTATTTTGTTCTGTTTTGTTTTGATTTAGTAAAAAATACTAAACCATTTGATAAAATGCTGAAAATAATTGTGGGCACTTGTGAAATTATTTCCAACAGCCCTCAAATCATTTCAGAATAATTTGAGCATTTAAACTATTTATAGAATTTAATTGCCCCAATTCAAATACAATATGGATTAATTCAAAAATCCAGAATGTCCTAGAAATATATACTCATCATTTTTGGCAGAGGTTTCCACCTTAACCAGAAATCATGAGCATTTTCAAAGGCATTTTGGGATCATTGAAAAAGATTTTATTTGATCCTATTTGAAGTCATTTTGGTGCTAGGGTTTGAATCAATCCCCATTTCAAGATTAAGAGCAAAATAAACATGATGCAACACATGACTAGCTAGCCCAGAGCAGATCAGAACTAGGGATGTGACATAGTCCTAGTAGTATTTTGCAAATTATATTGTAGATCAATAGCTCACGTTGTTGTTTTCATATGTTTATTTTTATATGTTCCTAGAGAAAATTGTGTTGAAAAATACTAGTAGCAATGATGCGGATTGGATCCGTGATCTGAGGTTTATCCTCATTGCTGCACAGAAGAATTATATCCTTAATGCACCGCTAGGTGACAGACCTATTGCAGGAGCAGATGAAAACGTTATGAACGTTTGGCTAGCTCAATATGATGACTACTTGATAGTTTAGTGCACCATGATTAACGGCTTAGAATCGAGACTTCAAAGACATTTTGAACGTCATTTACCATATGAGATGTTCCAGGAGTTGAAGTTAATATTTCAAGCAAATACCCGAGTTGAGAGATATGAAGTATCCAACAAATTCTATAGCTAAAAGATGGAGGAGAATCGCTCAACTAGTGAGCATGTGCTCAGATTGTCTGGGTACTACAATCGCTTGAATCAAGTGGGAGTTAATCTTCCAGATAAGATAGTGATTGATAGAGTTCTCTAGTCACCGTCACCAAGTTAGTAGAATTTTATGATGAACTATTGTATGCAAGGGATGACGAAAACGATTCCCGAGCTCTTCGTGATGTTGAAATCGACGAAGGTAGAAATCAAGAAAAAGCATCAAGTGTTGATGGTTGACAAGATCACTAGTTTCAAGAAAAGGGCAAAGGGAATGAAAGGGAACTTCAAGTAGAATGGCAAACAAGTTGTCACTCCCGTGAAGAAGACCAAAGCTGGACCAAAGCCTGAAACTGAGTGCTTACACTGCAAAGGAAATGGTCACTGGAAGCGGAAATGCCCTGAATATTTGGTGGATAAGAAGGATGGCAAAGTGAACAAGGGTATATTTGATATACAGGTTATTGATGTGTGCCTTACTAGTGTTTATAGTAGCCCCTGAGTATTTGATACTTGTTCGGTTGCTAAGATTAGTAACTCGAAACAGGAGTTACAGAATAAACAGAGATTAGTTGAAGGGGAAGTGATGATGAGTGTTGGAAGTAGTTCCAAGATTGATATGATCATCATCGCACACTCCCTATACTTTCGGGATTAGTGTTAAACCTAAATAAATGTTATTTGGCGTTTGCGTTGAGCATGAATATGATTTGATCATGTTTATTGCAATATGGTTATTCATTTAAAGTCAGAGAATAATTGTTGTTCTGTTTACATGAATAAGACCTTCAAATGGTCATACACCCAATGAAAATAGTTTGTTGGATCTCGAACGTAGTGATACACATATTCATAATATTGATGACAAAAGATGCAAAGTTAATAATGATAGTGCAACTTAATTGTGGCACTGCCGTTTGGGTCATATCGGTGTAAAGTGCATGAAGAAACTCCATAAAGATGGATTTTTGGAATCACTTGGTTATGAATCATTTGATGCTAGCGAATCGTGCCTTTTTGGCAAGATGACTAAAACTCCGTTCTCCGGAACAATGGAACGAGCTACTAACTTGTTGGAAATAATACATACTGATGTATGCGGTCCAATGAGTGTTGATGCTCATGGAGGGTATCATTATTTTCTGACCTTCACAAATGATTTGAGCAGATATGTGTATATCTACTTAATGAAGCACAAGTCTGAAACATTTGAAAAGTTCAAAGAATTTCAGAGTGAAGTGGAGAATCATCGTAACAAGAAAATAAAGTTTCTACAATCTGATCGTAGAGAAGAATATTTGAGTTACAAGTTTGGCCTTCATTTTAAACAATATGGAATAGTTTCACAGTTCACGCCACATGGAACACCACAGCTTAATGGTGTGTCCGAACGTCGTAACCGCACTTTATTGGATATGGTGCGATCTATTATGTATCTTACCGATTTACCACTATTGTTTTGGGGTTATGCATTAGAGATAGCTGCATCACTTTAATAGGGCACCATCTAAATCCGTTGAGATGACACTTTATGAACTATGGTTTAGCAGTAAACCTAAGCTGTCGTTTCTTAAAAGTTTGGAGTTGCGATGCTTATGTGAAGAAGGTTTCAGCCTGATAAGCTCGAACCCAAATCGGAGAAGTGCGTCTTCATAGAATACCCAAAGGAAACTGTTGGGTACACCTTCTATCACAGATCCGAAGGCAAAACATTCATTGCTAAGAATGGATCCTTTCTAGAGAAGGAGTTTCTCTTGAAAGAAGTGAGTGGGAGGAAAGTAGAGCTTGATAAGGTAATTTGTACCTTCTACCGAATTGGAAAGTAGTTCATCACAGAAATCAGTTCCAGTGATTCCTACACCAATTAGTGAGGAAGCTAATGATAATGATCATGAAACTTCAGATCAAGTTACTACAGAACCTCGTAGGTCTTCCAGAGTACGGTCCGCACCAGAGTGGTACGGTAATCCTCTTCTGGAAGTCATGTTACTTGACCATGACGAACCTACGAACTATGAGGAAGCGATGATGAGCCCAGATTCCATGAAGTGGATGGAGGCCATGAAATCTGAGAAAGGATCCATGTATGAGAACAAAGTGTGGACTTTGGTGGACTTGCCCGATGATCGGCAAGCCATAGAAAATAAATGGATCTTCAAGAGGAAGACGGACGTTGATAGTAGTGTTACTATCTACAAAGCTCGACTTGTCGCAAAAAGGTTTTTTGACAAGTTCAAGGTGTTGACTACAATGAGATTTTCTCAACTGTAGCGATGCTTAAGTCTGTCCGAATCATGTTAGCAATTGCCGCATTTTATGATTATGAAATTTGGCAAATGGATGTCAAAACTGCATTCCTGAATGTATTTCTGGAAGAAGAGTTGTATATGATGCAACCAGAAGATTTTGTCGATCCAAAAGGTGCTAACAAAGTGTGCAAGCTCCCGTGATGCATTTATGGACTGGTGCAAGCCTCTTGGAGTTGGAATAAACACTTTGATAGTGTGATCAAAGCATATGGTTTTATACAGACTTTTTGAGAAGCCTGTACTTACAAGAAAGTGAGTGGGGCTTTGTAGCATTTCTGATATTATATGTGTATGACATATTATTGATTGGAAATGATATAGAATTTTTGGATAGCACAAAAGGATACTTGAATAAAAGGTTTTCAATGAAACACCTCGGTGAAGCTGCTTACAAATTGAGCATCAAGATCTATAGAGATAGATCAAGACGCTTGATAAGATTTTTCAATGAGTACATACCTTGATAAGATTTTGAAGTAATTCAAAATGGAACAGTCAAAGAAAGAGTTCTTGCCTGTGTTGCAAGGTGTGAAGTTGAGTAAGACTCAAAACCCGACTATGGCAGAAAATAGAAAGAGAATGAAAAGTCATTCACTATGCCTCAGTCATAGGTTCTATAAAGTATGTTATGCTGTGTACCAGACCTATTGTATACCTTGCTCTGAGTTTGGCAAGGGAGTACAATTTTGATCTAAGAGTAGATCACTAGACAGCAGTCAAGAATATCCTTAGTGAGGACTAAGGAAATATTTCTCAATTATGGAGGTGATAAAAGAGCCCGTCGTAAAGAGTTGCATCGGTGCAAGCTTTTACACCGATCCAGATGACTCTAAGTCTCAATCTGGATACATATTGAAAGTGGGAGCAATTTTCTAGAGTAGCTCTGTGCAGAGCATTGTAGACATAGAATATTTGCAAAATACATGCGGCTCTGAATGTGACAGACCCGTTGACTAAGCTTGTCTCACGAGCAAAACATGATCACACCTTGGTACTCTTTGGGTGTTAATCACATAGCAATGTGAACTAGATTATTGACTCTAGTAAACCCTTTGGGTGTTGGTCACATGACGACGTGAACTATGGGTGTTAATCATATACAGATATGGATATTGGTGTTAAATCACATGGCGATGTGAACTAGATTATCGACTCTAGTGCAAGTGGGAGGCTGAAGGAAATATGCCCTAGAGGCAATAATAAAATTATTATTTATTTCCTCATATCATGATAAATGTTTATTATTCATGCTAGAATTGTATTACCCGGTGAGGGAGTCCTGGACTAGGGGGTGTCCGGACAGCCGGACTATCATTGTCAGCCGGACTCCAAGACTATGAAGATACAAGATTGAAGACTGCGTCCCGTGTCCGGATGGGACTTTCCTTGGCGTGGAAGGCAAGCTTGGCAATACGGATATGTAGATCTCCTACCATTGTAACCGACTCTGTGTAACCCTAGCCCTCTCTGGTGTCTATATAAACCGGAGGGTTTTAGTCCGTAGGACGAACCACCATTACAACAATCATACCATAGGCTAGCTTCTAGGGTTTAGCCTCCTTGATCTCGTGGTAGATCCACTCTTGTACTACCCATATCATCAATATGAATCAAGCAGGAGTAGGGTTTTACCTCCATCGAGAGGGCCCGAACCTGGGTAAAAACATCGTGTCCCTTGTCTCCTGTTACCATGCGCCTAGACGCACAGTTCGGGACCCCCTACCCGAGATCCGCCGGTTTTGACACCGAGATTGGTGCTTTCATTGAGAGTTCCTCTGTGCCGTCACCGATAGGAAGGATGCCTCTTCCCGTCTTCAAGGGCGGTATCTTCGCCAAAGGAGCCTTGGCCGCCGGCCAAACTATCCGGCTAGGTGGTTTTCTCATGACCGCCTGTGCGGCTACCGCTTCTACGATGACCTCTCGGGTCATCAAAAGCAATATTCACGTCAACTCGGAATTCGCCGAGCAGCTGGATCCAACAGAACTCTCGTCCGTAAACGAACTCTTGGATCGCATCGCCGCCCTGGGAGTCGCTACAGACTACAATAAGATCTGGCTTAAAACCGATCTGAGAGAGATTAACTCTCCCCAAGTTACCCACCACGTCGCGGTGGTAGAGGAACATCGCGGCGACTCTTCTCCTATATTGAAAACTAATCATGTCCGGGCTTCCGAACCCTCCATGCCGGATTCCCGCGGAGGGACGGACTTTGATCAAGCGCTGAACCTAAAGTCAGGCATCAGACCGGACTCATTGGACAACGCTCCGCTTTCCAAGCTTCCGAATTCGGAAACTTCTCGGCCCTTGAGCCTCGGGAAGGGTAGGGCTCCGGACTCAATTCCACCCACCCACCCAGACATATGCGATCTATCTCTAATCCGGCAAAAGCCTGCTGAAACAGTACATCATTACTGGGCCAGATTCCTCCTGGTTATGGACAGGATAAAGGACTGTCGAGAGGAAAACGCAATCTCAATTTTTTGCAATAATTGCATAGACGAGGGAATCTTGAACGCCGTCAGCCGTCGTGAAATCACACGCTTCACCGACCTGGCGTCCATAGTACGAAAGTACTGTGCGATGGAGAGTTTCCGGAAAACCGAAAATAAGTTTTGGGACAATCCGGCCCCGAATACAACCCTAGTCCGCAACAAAAGGGTGCATCACACTCAGGCACCAGGTACAAAAACCAAAAAGCAAAGACCCCATAAAGGGCACGGAACCGTACTGGAGGGATGGCTTAGCGGACCCTGTAAAATTCACAATACAGAGGGCGCCACCCCGACACATAGCCTTCGGGCATGTTGGATATTACGGCAGGTGGCCAAAAGTGGCGAGGAGCTTCTAGCCCCAGAAAACCACTCCAACAATACCGGCATGGTATCAACAGTCTTTGAAACTTTTGCATCAAACAATATGCGGAAACGAACAATCCGCAGCCTTGTCGAAGTCTTCCAAGTAGCAACAACACATCCTTGGAGCGACACGGCCATCACCTTCAATGCTAGCGACGAACCTAAATTCCGAACAGCCCGAGCACCAGCCGCATTGGTCCTTAGCCCAATAGTGGACGGCTTTCGACTTACCAAGGTACTCATGGATGGCGGCGGCGGATTAAACCTCATCTACGAGGAAACTCTTCAAAATATGGAAATAGACTGGAGCCGCATTGAGGGAAGCAGCACAACCTTCAGAGGAATAATCCCTAGCCGGGAAGCGCGCTGCACCGGAAAAATCACACTTGATGTGGTGTTCGGCACACCGGACAATTACAGGTCCGAAGAAGTCACGTTCCAAGTGGCCCCGTTCAGCAGCGGATATCACGCTATATTAGGACGAGAGGCATTCACAATTTTCCAGGATGTACCCCATTACGGGTACATGAAGCTCAAAATGCCTGGGCCCGGCGGAATAATCACTCTCGTTAGTGATCCGGACATAGCACTCCGCGCCGAAAACAAGACAGCCGCATTAGCCCTGGAGGCACTATCCGAAGCCCTGGCGGCAGAAGAACTCACCGCGCTGCGCTCTACGGTGGACAGGGACAATGTGATACTCGATAAGAGATCCAAGTCCACCTCCTTTAAACCAGCGGACGAAATAGTAAAAATCCAGGTCCATCCAACGGACCCGACAAAGACGGCGTCCATCGGGGCACAGTTGAACCCTGATGTAGACGCCACACTGCGAGAATTCCTTCGGGAAAATTGGGACATTTTCGCCTGGCACCCTTCAGATATGTCGGGAATCCCTCGTAGATTGGCAGAGCATAGCCTAAATATCCTAAAAGGATTCAAGCCAGTCAAGCAGGCTCTTCGACTATTTTCCGAACCCAAAAGACAGGCAATGGGAGAAGAACTAGCCAAACTATTGGAAGCCAGATTCATCAGAGATATCAAACATCCGGACTGGCTAGCAAACCTGGTAATGGTACCAAAGAAGGACAAATCCTGGCGCCTATGTGTCGATTTTAAAGACCTCAACAAGGCCTGCCCAAAGGATCCCTTCCCACTCCCCCGCATCGACCAAATAATCGATGATACCGCAGGGCACGATTCATTGTGCTTCCTGGCCGCATACTCCGGCTACCATCAAATCAAGATGGCGGAAGCAGACCAAGCCGCAACGGCATTCATTACTCCATACGGACCATTCTGCTTCAACACGATGCCCTTCGGACTTAAAAACGCCGGCACAACATATCAGCGCATGATTCAGACATGTCTGGCTACCCGGATCGGCAAAACAGTAGAGGCATACGTAGACGACGTAGTCGTCAAAACCAAGCACGTCGAAACTCTAGTAGACGATTTGAGGCTCACATTCGACAACCTCCGAGCATATGACATCAAGCTGAATCCGGAAAAATGCATTTTCGGCGTACCAGCCGGAAAGCTCCTGGGATTCATTGTATCCGGTAGAGGAATTGAAGCAAACCCGGCCAAGATCCGAGCTCTGTCACAGCTGGATATTCCAAAAGACCTCAAACAGATCCAAAAATTGACTGGATGTGTGGCGGCTCTAAGCCGCTTTATCTCCCGTTTGGGAGAAAAGGCATTACCCCTCTATCGCCTCCTCAGACGCACCGAACACTTCGAGTGGACGGATGCTGCCACTGCCGGACTCGAAGAAATAAAAGCCATATTGGCAACAAATCCGGTCCTGGCTGCGCCTAACTTGGGCGAACCAATGTTGTTATACATCGCGGCAACACATCAAGTTGTAAGTGCGGTACTCGTCGTAGAACGAGAAACGGAAGGGCATAAATTCCCTCTTCAAAAACCAGTGTACTACGTATCCACTGTTTTAACTCCCTGCAAGTCCTGTTACCCACACTACCAAAAGATAGCGTATGCGGTGTTCATGGCATCCCGGAAGCTCCGACACTACTTTCAAGAGTGTTCGATAACAGTGGCCTCCGAGGTACCCCTAAATGACATTATAAACAACCGCGACGCGACGGGCAGGATTGCAAAATGGGCCATCGAGCTCTTACCATTCGATATAACTTACAAACCTCGGCGAGCTATAAAGTCGCAAGTTTTGGCTGACTTTGTCGCTGAGTGGACTGAAGCCGAACTCCCCAAAGAGTACGGCGCATACTCCAATTGGATTATGCACTTCGACGGCTCCAAAATGTTGGCCGGATTGGGGGCTGGCGTCGTATTGACGTCCCCAACCGGGGACACAGTCCAATACGTACTTCAGATAATGTACATGGACTCCAACAACGCAGCCGAGTACGAGGCCCTCTTACATGGCCTCCGGATGGCAATCTCCATGGGCATTCAACGCCTAGAGGTGCGCGGGGACTCAAACCTCGCAATATCCAAAATAAACGGAGACTTTGACGCCAAGGATCCAAAAATGGCAGCCTATCGTAATGATGTCCTTAAAATGTCAGCTCGGTTTGAAGGACTTGAATTCCACCACGTCGCCAGGGATAATAACCAAGCGGCCGACGTATTGGCACGCATCGGTGCAAAACGTGACGTTGTCCCTCCAAACATCTTCCTGGAACGGCTGTTTAAGCCATCCGTACTATGGGAAGAGGAGTCCGGCAATAACAAACTGGAAGCAGCCGCACCAACCGACACAGAGCAATCTGACATAATCAGCGAATCAGCCGTTGAAATAACACCCTCAGCCCACGACATAATGGCAGTAATCGCCCCGTGGACAGAGCCATTCCTAGCCTACTTGCTTAGGCAGGAACTTCCCGAAGACCAAAATGAGGCCCGCTGCATAGTTCGGCGATCCAAAGCCTACAAGGTCCATGAGGGAGAACTCCATAAGAAAAGCACAACCGGAGTCCTTCAAAGGTGTATCTCCGAAGAGGAAGGGCGGAACCTTCTGGCTGAAATTCATGCCGGACTAGGCGGACACCACGCCGCAGCTCGGGCCCTTGTAGGAAAGGCATTCCGTACAGGATTCTATTGGCCGACGGCCCGGGCAGATGCTCAGGACTTAGTCCAAAGATGCATCGGTTGTCAGCTCTTTGCTAATCAGAGCCATATGCCACCCACCGCCCTCAAAACTATACCCATTACCTGGCCGTTTGCGGTCTGGGGGCTTGACATGGTTGGACCCCTCAAAGGGGGAACCCACAAGCAAAGGTACCTATTGGTCATGGTGGATAAATTCACCAAATGGATAGAGGCCAAGCCAGTTAAAACGGCAGAGTCCGGACCAGTGATAGACTTCATATCCGGGGTAGTACACCGTTATGGTGTCCCCCACAGCATCATCACCGATAACGGCACGAACTTCACGGCCGACGAGGTTAAATCATGGTGCAAAAATATGGGCATTAAGCTCGATTACACTTCAGTCTATCATCCTCAAACCAACGGTCAAGTGGAACGAGCAAATGGTCTAATAATGAGCGCCATCAAACCCAGACTAGTGCGGTCCCTTACGAAATCTGACACGCACTGGGTAGAGGAGCTCGACTCCGTACTCTGGGGGCTGCGGACAACGCCCCACCGTACTACCGGATTCACACCATTTTTTATGGTATACGGCGCAGAGGCAGTTCTGCCCTACGACATCATTCATGACTCACCTCGAGTGCGCATGTACGAAGAAAGAGAAGCCGAACTGGATTGGCAAGACAGCTTGGACGCATTGGAGGAAGAACGCGACGTCGCCAAGGCTCGTTCCGCATTCTATCAGCAGCAGGCTCGAAGATATCAAAGCAGAGAAGTACGGTCCAAGACCTACAACGTGGGCGAACTAGTTCTACGCCTGCCGGACAAGAAAAAGGACAAGCTCAAGCCCAAATGGGAAGGCCCCTTCATTATCGATCAAGTCTTGACTGGCGGAGCATACCGTCTACGAAATGCGTTGGACAACCGACTCGAGCCGAACCCATGGAACGCAGCCCGCCTTCGAAGATTCTATGCCTAGCGCCGGACTAAGAGTTCGTCCCCTTCCCCGGTCCAAATTTTTACACATCAGCTGTCTTTTGTTTCTCTTTTTTCTCTCACCCCTATTCATCAAAGCCTTAAAAGGCTTACTTGCGCATTGTTCGCACACACTTGACGTGCCATCAGCACTCACTATACCTGGGGGCTTCTTTACCAGAAGCTTAATTATAAGGGCTTCATGCCCAGCACATGTGTCAAACTTCCACATGTACCTTTTATTCACCATTATATGCATCGATATGACTTAAGTTTTGGCCAAGCTGGGTTGCCTGGCTCCTGTGCTTACCCCTACGTTCCCGATTGTTCGGCTAGGAGGTAAAGGGAGCACCTCTGCGATTGTTACTGTCGGGTCAGCCGGATGTGTACCTCAGACTGGGTGAAGCCGAAAGCTAGCGTTCTTAAGGGAATATTCGGTCGGTGACTTGAAAGATGATTTTCTTTTACCTAATTATTTATCTGCCCCCAGATGTTTTTCTGCTCTTTTCACAGTCCGGACATGCACTTTAGGGCATGCCGCCCAGGGAAAGGAACCCTTAACGGAACTATTCTCCCTAGAAGATGTTTCTTACTAACCATGTAATATAACATAACTAGTTGGACACTTGTCTGATAAAGCACTAATGACCCCTACGCCTGGTCTCCATGCATGCCCCGGTTGTTTCTTAACCGAGAAGGTATTCGGACACACTCCGGACTCTAGGGTCCCGAGGTTGAAGCGAAAAGGTCGGCAAAGACAAATGATCTACAATCCGGCTAGAAGGCATTTTACATGTCATTTTAAAATACATTGTCAAATTGACTGACTGTATTCCTCCTCAATCCCATCTAACAGGTTGTCTAATTTACAGTCCCGTTGGGAAAATTTAGCGGCCAACTCTACTTGGCCATATACTAAACTCACAGGGATCTCCTTCCCATCGGGCCCCACAGGTCCGACCTCGGCCATGTGGTTGGGATCCGCCTTCTTGTACCGCGTCTCCACCATGGCCCAGGCCTCCCTGGCACCTTAGCGGCAGGCCGAAATCTTCCATAAACGGAAGCGCTGCCGCACTCCCTGAAGATTCTCCGTGAGCTCCCCAAGGCCCTCAGGTAGGGAGAGGGCCGGCCATAAAGCCTGGACGACGCCGCTCATCGCCTGCCGAACTCGTTCGAGCAGCTTCAACAGTTCGGGAAGTTGATCACCCGTTAATACGGGCATCTCCTCCGCAGGGCGACCTGTGAGTATACCTACAGACATATTTTGTCAATTGGCTTCCTCGCCGAACTCTTCTTTTCAAAGGAGTTCGCTCAAGCACTTACTATAGATGCCGCGACGAAGCCGCTGATTCTCCTTAACGGAGCCAGACAGCTCGGCCCGAACACCTTTCAGCTCTTCTCCAAGCTGGGCGTGGGCATCCTGGAGCTTGTTCCTTTCCTGCTGCACCTTATTCAGCACCCTCTCGCCGGCCTTCAGCTGGCGCAGTAGTTCTTTCCTGTCCGGATCTTGTCCGGCAGCACCTGCAATGTCATTATTAGACTTGTGCGCACGCCGTGCACCACTTATCTTTTTAAAATAATGTGTTACCAGGAGGGGCCCCTGTGTTTCCTCCTGCGGCAGCAAGTGCGGCCTCAAGTTGGGCCTTACACTCTTGCAGCTCCTGAGACAGTTGGGTATTCTTCTTTGTAAGATCATGCATTTCAAATGATCCTTAAATCAGTTAATATAACTACTTTAAGTCTCGGGGGCTACTGGCATATACAACTATTAAAATCTCTTACCCGTATGTCTTTTACATACTGCTCCGTGGCTCTGGTTAAACCATCTTGAGCAGCACGGAGATGCGCGTCCCCCGTGTTAAAGGCATCCAACGCCTCAGGGGAGAAGCACGCATCACGAAAAACTATCCGGCGGCGCCTGTGGTTCATGGCGCTCTCCACCTCAGACTTGGTGGCGGACAGTCTGTCGGCATCCTCCGTTGGAGGAGTATCCGGCTCGCGCCTCGCGCTCGCCTCCCCCTCCAGACCAGGTGCTGGAGCCTGGCTGGTAGAGGCTGGGTTGGCAACCCCTTCGCCCGCAGTCCGGCGGGCGCTTTTTCTCCTACAAAAGTCATGAGCACTCAAATGCTTCCTAGGAACGTTGCTCTGAATAACGAACTGTGAGCTATACCTTTGCAGCGACGTTTCAATCCGCGCCGCGCTCCTCTTCCGCCTACTGGGCCGGACTGACCCTTGTTGGTCAGCCGTCGTGGGCTCGGCTTCCCGCCTTGAAGGCGCCTCCTGCAAAACACCATCACATATGGGGGTCAGAAATGAGTAAGGAAGAAATAATAGTGTCAGGACTTCAGTCACAATCACCTGGGAAGCCGGATATAGGCCGGGGTAGTCAGCCGTAATGGCGACTAAAGCATTGTCCATGCTGAGTTGGTGGAACACCCCGTCAATTAGCTCCACCTTTATGTCCGGATCCTCTTCGGAGGCCGGATCCTGGGATCTCTCTGGATCCTCGGGTTGCGGAGCCGGACTAAGCATGCCCTCCATGACCCGACGCAGCTCCTGCGTCGAAAGCATAATATAAGAAACTTAAACTTTCAAAGCATGGGTCGGGCACTCAAAGTGTTCGCTTACCGGGCTCATCCGGAGGAAATCCTCCTTCTCCCCCTTGTACAGGCCGGACAGGATCTTCGCCAAGTCTTCGGCCGATCCCGGCCCTTTGCGGCCATGACGGGTGGCATCGTCCTCCCCGTTGAAATCCCACATAGGGTGGCCCCTGTATTGCAGTGGCTGCACCCCTCGCGTAATGCATGTTGCCATGACTCCAATCATGGTCAACCCGGAATGGGTCAGTAACCTAATCCGGCCCATCAAATAATGGACGCTCTTGTCTTCCTCCAGCTGGGGGCTCTGTGGGTGCCAGCTAAGGCATTTCTTCAGAGGAGCATTACTGAACTCTGGGAGGCCGATCCGAACAGGGTCCGGCAGCGGAGCGTCTTCTATATAAAACCATTCTGAAGGCCAGTCTTCGGACGCCTTCTTAGGGGTTCCGGATGGATATCCGGTCACGGCGATGCGCCATATTTTGGCACCGCCCACTTGATATATAGACCCCTCTTGAGAGCGGGGTACGAGGCAGAACAACCTCTTCCACAGCGCGAAATGGGGCTCGACACCCAGAAATAGCTCGCAAAGAGCAACTTAACCCGCGATATGCAGGATAGAGGCGGGCGTGAGGTGATGAAGCTGGAGTCCGTAGAACTCCAGGAGCCCGCGGAGGAACGGATGTATAGGAAATCCGAGCCCCCTTATCAGATAGGGGCGAAGCACACCCGCTTCCCTTTGTTGGGATTCGGGGTAGCCTCCGCTTGCTTCCCACCTTTGTAGGTGGCCAGCCCGGCTCGAACCGGAACCATGAAGGTCGGAGGGAGATATCCCTCCGCTTGGAGCGTCACCAGCTCGTTGTGCAGGACAGAACATCTCCTCCACTCTCCTGGCAGAGGGCTGGGAGCGCGAGAAGAGGAGCCGCGTCGACGGTCCATGATGGAATGGATTTTTGGGTCAGAAGCGCTCCGATAAGTACTCACGGAAGGAAGATGGTGTGATTTGGATCTGGATTCTTACCTCTCTTATAGGCAAGTTATTTGCGCGGCTAGGGGGTAAAACATAAAAGATACCCTGGCTTTTCGCATTCGTGCGACGCGTGGAAGAAGGCCATTATTGGGCGTGGAAGCCAAGAAGCGCGACATTGATAAGGAAGCCGGACACTGTTCGGCAGGTACATGGAACTTGAAGGAGAACCCGCCTTGCAACACCGAAGACTACATACGTGCTGGACTTATCGTCATTGAAGCCTGGTTCGGGGGCTACTGAGGGAGTCCTGGACTAGGGGGTGTCCGGACAGCCGGACTATCATCGTCAGCCAGACTCCAAGACTATGAAGATACAAGATTGAAGACTTCGTCTCGTGTCCGGATGGGACTTTCCTTGGCGTGGAAGGCAAGCTTGGCAATACGGATATGTAGATCTCCTACCATTGTAACCGACTCTGTGTAACCCTAGCCCTCTCCGGTGTCTATATAAACCGGAGGGTTTTAGTCCGTAAGACGAACAACCATTACAACAATTGTACCATAGGCTAGCTTCTAGGGTTTAGCCTCCTTAATCTCGTGGTAGATCCACTCTTGTACTACCCATATCATCAATATCAATCAAGCAGGAGTAGGGTTTTACCTCCATCGAGAGGGCCCGAACCTGGGTAAAAACATCGTGTCCCTTATCACCTGTTACCATCCGCCTAGACGCACAGTTCGGGACCCCCTACCCGAGATCCGCCGGTTTTGACACCGACACCCGGAAACATGATACATGTGTGAATACATAGATAAACATAACGTCACTAGTGTGCCTCTACTTGACTAGCTCATTAATCAAAGATGGTTATGTTTCCTAACCATAGACATGTGTTGTCATTTGATTAACGGGATCACATCATTAGGAGAATGATGTGATTGACATGACCCATTCCGTTAGCCTAGCACTTGATCGTTTATTATGTTGCTATTGCTTTCTTCATGACTTATACAAAGTTCCTACAACTATGAGATTGTGCAACTCCCGTTTACCGGAGGAACACTTTGTGTGCTACCAAACGTCACAACGTAACTGGGTGATTATAAAAGAGTTCTACAGGTGTCTCCGAAGGTACATGTTGAGTTGGCGTATTTCGAGATTAGGATTTGTCACTCCGATTGTCGGAGAGGTATCTCTGGGCCCTCTCGGTAATGCACATCACTATAAGCCTTGCAAGCAATGTGGCCAATGAGTTGGTTACGGAATGATGCATTACGTAATGACTAAAGAGACTTGCCGGTAACGAGATTGAACTAGGTATTGGATACCGACGATCGAATCTCGGGCAAGTAACATACCAATGACAAAGGGAACAACGTATGTTGTTATGCGGTTTGACCGATAAAGATCTTTGTAGAATATGTAGGAGCCAATATGAACATCCAGGTTCTGCTATTGGTTATTGATCGGAGACGTGTCTCGGTCATGTCTACATAGTTCTCGAACCCGTAGGGTCCGCACGCTTAAGGTTTCGATGACAGTTTTATTATGAGTTTATGAGTTTTGATGTACTGAAGGAGTTCGGAATCCCGGATGAGATCAGGGACATGACGAGGAGTCTTAAAATGGTTGAGACGTAAAGATCGATATATTGGACGACTATATTCGGACTTCGGAAAGGTTCCGAGTGATTCGGGTATTTATCGAAGTACCGGAGAGTTATGGGAATTCGCCGGGGAGAAGTATTGGTCCTTATTGGGCCATACGGGAAAGAGAGAGGGGCTGCCTAGGGTAGGCTGCTCGCCCCCCAAGGCCTAGTCCGAATTGGACTAGGGGGAGGGGCCGCATCCCCTCCTTCCTTTCCTTCTCTCTTCCCCTTCCTTCTCTCCTACTCCTACTAGGAAAGGAGGAGTCCTACTCCCGGTGGGAGTAGGACTCCCCCCTTGGGCGCGCCTCCTCCTCCTTGGCCGGCCCTCCTCCCCTTGCTCCTTTATATACGGGGGCAGGGGGCACCCCATAGACACACAAGTTGATCTTTGTGATCGTTCCTTAGCCGTGTGCGGTGCCCCACTCCACCATATTCCACCTCGGTCATATCGTAGCGGTGCTTAGGCGAAGCCCTGCGTCGGTAGAATATCATCATCGTCACCACGTCGTCGTGCTGACGGAACTCATCCCCAACACCCTGCTGGATCGGAGTCCGGGGATCGTCATCGAGCTGAACGTGCGCTGAACTCGGAGGTGCCGTGCGTTCGGTACTTGGATCGGTCGAATCGTGAAGACGTACGACTACATCAACCACGTTGTCATAACGCTTCCGCTTTCGGTCTACGAGGGTATGTGGACAATGTCGTGGTTCTAAGTCTGACAGTAGAGTGGGGGGTAGGTATGGAGAGGCAAGGTCCTAGCTATGAAGCAGTTGTAAACACAAGAGATGTACGAGTTCAGGCCCTTCTCGGAGGAAGTAATAGCCCTACGTCTCGGAGCCCGGAGGCGGTCGAGTGGATTATGTGTGTATGGATTACAGGGGTGCGAACCCTTTACACTGAGGAGGGGGGTGGCTTATATAGTGTCTGCCAGACCCCTCCGGCCCTCAGTAATGCGGGGTTTAAAGTACATTAAGTCTAGGCGTTACTGGTAACGCCTCACATAAAGTGTCCTAAATGCCATAAAGTCTACTTAATTACAGGCCATTGCGGTGCAGAGTGCCTCTTGTTCTTCTGGTGGTCGAGTGAGTCTTCATGGTCGAGTCCTTCGAGTCCGTCGAGTGAAGTCCCTCTTGGTCGACTGGAAGGCAGTCTCTTCTGAGGGTGTCCTTGGGTAGGGTACTTAGATCGGGTCTATGACCCTACCCTAGGTACATGACTTCATCATTAGCCCCCGAATGGATTGAGGTTTGAGTGAGGAAGGAGTTGATATTGTTTCCGACCTGCTTTTGCGTTCTGGATATGTATCGTCTTGGACCAATAACCTCTTCGTTGATAATCAGCAACTTTTCTTCAGTCGCCTTGATCCATTCTTTTCTCTCGTCGAGTGAACCTTTGAACTTAGTAATTTCCGAGCGACGGATCGCAGGAAATCTCTCGTCTGACAGACCAATCTGCGGTTAGCGGATTTTGTGGGATCCGAATTTTGGGGAAGCGCGCGAAGCGGGGCGGACCGCGGCGCTCGGATGGGATAGGGCATAGACGCCTCGATCCCCGCGCCACCTTTTTTGCCACGTATCATGTACGCGCGACTATTTCGGGATGTGATTGGATTGCCTGGGCCCACTTGTCATTCACTCGGAAGTGTTCTTATAAAGGCGCCCGGCGAGGGTTTTTGAATAGTATCTCTCCATTCTTCCCCCTGCCCTCTCCGCCTCCGCCCACTACGCCCGCTCTCGCCTCCGCCCTTTCGCTCCTCGTACACTTCGCCAGCAACAATGGTGAAGGAGAAGACGGCGGCGCTGGAGCGCGCGAAGAAGGCGACGGTGACGGGGAAGGCGAAAGGGAGAGCAACCAGTCGGGGCGGGTCTTCGTCCAGGTCCCGCCTGCCGCAAGGCTGGGTCCAAGGGGATTGGATCCGGTCGACCATCACTGAGAAGGATCTCACCGATATGGCCAACTACGGTCTGATCCCCCATGGAGCAGCAAGGCTCCCGGGGAATGAGTGGCAACCCCAGCCGGAAGAGGGTGAGTGTGTTCTTCTGGCTACCCACGTCGACCGTGGGTTCTCTTTGCCTCTGAGTGTTTTCTTCCGTGGTTTCTTGAACTTCTTTGGGGCGCAACTCCACCACTTCAATCCGAATTCTATCGCCTACCTTGCTGCCTTCGTGTCCATGTGTGAGAACTTCCTGGGTTGCCAACCGCACTGGGGTCTGTTCAAGCATATATTCACTTGTCGTTCTCAGACCGTGAAAAAGGCGAGTCCAGATGACGATAAGACCAAGGTTATTCAGATGTGTGGAGGTCTGGGGATTCAGATGAGGAACAAGAGCACCTTCCCAACCATGACCCTTCCTGAGTCGGTCAGAGGATGGCAGTCGACTTGGTTCTACTGCCAGAATGAGTCGACGCCGGGGCAGTCGAGTGGTCTCCCTCCGTTTACCATGGACCGAGCAAACAAGCCCTCTTCTCTGAAGGTGCTCCCGGAGGAGAAAGCCGACGTGAAGATGTTGATGGAGCGCGTAGTCTAGTTAGTTCGGGAAGGAGTGACGGGTATGGACCTTCTGGAGGTCTTTCTTAGATGACGTATCCAGCCTCTTCAGTACCGAGGCCATTGCATGTGGCTGTACTGCGGAACCGAGGATGAGACTCGGATCAATCCAGAAGCAGTCGACGACGCCACACTGGAGAGGTGGATGGCCGCGGTCACTGGGAACAAAGACAACCCTCGTGGAGCCAGGAGGATTCCACCACTCGACCATTCTAGCATTCCAGACAAGGTATGCCCACTTTATCTCCAATTGTATTCTTGCCATACTTATTCCGTTTTCGCCGCAAATTGGTCGATTGATCTTTATCTTGATGTCTGATAGGCCCTCACCGAACTATACTCGATGCCCAATGGAGCGCAGACTCCGACTGAAGAGGGGGAAGTGAGTGGGGGCGAAAGCCAGGAGGAGTGGGACTCGGATGCTGCTGAAGATGATGATGATGACGACTCCGATGGGGAGGAAGAAGAGGAGGAGGAGGAGGAAGTTGCACCGCCTGGCACGGAGAGGCGATCGAAGCTCATCCATGACCCTGCGACTGAACGTGGTAAGGGGGTTGCGACTGTCGCGCAGTCGACCAAGCGCCCTCGGACCACTTCTCCAGCGCCGACTGAGAAGGCTCCGAAGCAATCTCGAACGGTGCCGACGAAACCAGCGAAGGTCTTGCCGAAGATGAAGGTGTCAATTCCCACCATATCAGGGTAAAAATGCTATCTGAGTCTTCTTGCTCTACACAAGTTTATTTTTGGTCGACTCATGAGTTAACCGACTGATTTTTGGAATTGCAGTGCTGCTACTTTTGATACCTCAGCCAGGGCTGACGATCATGAGATGGAAGATGCTGCAACCTCAAAACCTGGTACCACTCTCTTAATTCCGTTTTTTAGTCGATTAGCTCTTGGTCTCTAATTCTGATTCTTTTCTGCAGCTCCATCCAATGTCGTTATCACCCTTCCTGACAACGACGACGATGAGGAACCGCTGAAGCACAGGAGGAGCAGGAAAGCGTCTGCTGGCAGGGTGGCTCGGGACGTGACAGCACCCGAGACACTGGTCACAGAGGAGGAGAACACCACTCGGCACACCGTATCTTTCGCGGTGCCGCTGACGAGTGCTCACCCCGTGTCGTCGAGTGCTGCACAGCATTCCCTCTTCTCGACCCACTACGTCCCAGAGGACCAAGCCAGTGCTGCAAAAGAAGCGATACGCCAGGTGGGAGTCATGATGGAGCAGGTGAAGGCCATCCGGGAGGCTAGCCAGGCAGCCTATGACGCCAGTTCTGCTCTTCAAAGCAACGTTCAGGTCAGTCGGTCATCGCCTGTTCTGTTAGGATATGATTTCTGAAAATCTTTCTTTCCGGAATCCGTAGTAGTCACCCACTGGGTGTGTCGATTGAAATTCCGGTTTAGTGGGGGCACGCTGAGTGCACCCACTGGGTGTAGTCCCCAAGGCTATGGTGGACTGCTGGCAGTCGACCATAGGCTTTATAAGTTAAGTTCTTCCTTCATTCGTCTAGGTCGAATGGATTTCTCCAACCGGTGGGGGCACGCTGAGTGCACCCACTGGGTGTAGTCCCCAAGACTGTGGTCGACTGCTGGCAGTTGACTACAGTCTGTAGAACATATCCTGTGTTTTTTGTTGGTCGACTGGTCGACTCTATCTTGATAGAACTAGTGGGGGCACGCTGAGTGCACCCACTGGGTGTAGTCCCTGAGACTACGGTCGAATGTTTGTATTCGGCTGTAGTCTTAGAAACGCATGATTTTTCCTTAGTCACTCGGAAGTGAATTATCTTTGACATGTTGTCGATTGGTTCTTCGTAGAAATCCTGCGACCTTGCGGCTCGTTACACCGAGTTGGAGAACAAGCATATCCAGCTCGAGCTTGATCTGAAGCTGGTCCAGGAGAATCTGGCGAAGGCGAAGGAGGAGACCAAAGGTATGTTTGGTGAGGCCTCGACGACTTCTTTTGGCCCTCATTTGTTTCAAAATCTGATCTTGCTGTAACTTTGCAGGCAAAGTGAAGGAAGCCCAGAAGAAGAAAGACCTTGAGCTAGCTGAGATGCAAAAGACAGCTTTAGAGAAGACCAAGCTCGCAGACGAGAAGTTAGCTTCGGTCACCAAGCTTGAAGAAGAAAACACTAATCTGAAAGCTGCTCTTGCTATTGCTAACAAGGAGGTCAGTTGACTGAAAAGCGACAAAGCTGCTCTGAATGACAAGGCCAGTCAGTTGGCTGGGAAGAAGAATGATCTGGAGGCCTATCTGAGCGGACTCGCCAAGAAGTTGTTCCTCGGTAATCCTTTGCGCCAAACAATCGTTTTTACAGTGATCTTTCCATTCGACCATTGCCTTGACTCGGCGATTGTACTTGCAGAATTTTGCCAAAACTTTGAATAGGAGACTGGTCGACTGGAACCAAACCTGGACCCCATCAACTCTTCGGTGAATGATGAAGTCGCCATGAACGTGTTCCGGCTCGAGTCTCGCATTGCTGCTGTCATTGACTATCTTGCAAGGCTGAAGGTCGCCACTTCCCGCATTGACACTACGCTCTGGCCCAGGGAGACACTCCAAAATGACCTCGAGTCTTTGATGACTCGACTAAACACAGTCCCTGGTCGAGTGTAGGAGTGGAAGAAGTCTTCTGCCAGGTGTGGTGCAGATGTTGCTCTGTGTCTGGCCCGAGTCCATTGCAAGGATGCACGAGAGGACAAGCTGGCGGCTCTTCGGGTGGCTAACACCAAGAAGCATGATTTTCGGTCTTTCATGGAGACTTTCATCGCTGCTGCCACTCGGATCGCGGACGGAATTGATCTTGATGAGTTTGTTGCACCTTCCAGCCCTCCACAGGAGGGGTAAAAAACTTCTTGAGCTCGACACTTTAAATTTGCCTCGGTATGCCAAGTGATTTTGTAACCGATAAGCCTTAACAGGCTTAGCGCCTTGGCACTTTCGGTTCCGTTAGGTATTTATCCAAACTTGGATTCGACGTTCGAATATGCTTGCATTTGGCTTGAGATGTCTTTTGCAGGTTAAAGCGAGGTGCTCATTGCAGTCGACTTGTTCCCCAATTCGCTTAGGCAGGCACTGGGCTGCGGCTAAGTCTCCGAGTGGGAGACATGCTCTCCACTCGGTTGGATTTTTATAACTTAGGCGAGCACTGGGCTGCAGCTAAGCCCCCGAGTGGGAGGTCTGTTCCTCACTCGGTAGGATTTTTATAACTTAGGCGAGCACTGGGCTGCAGCTAAGCCCCTGGGTGGGAGGACTGCTCCTCACTCGGTAGGATTTTTATAACTTAGGCGAGCACTGGGCTGCAGCTAAGCCCTCGAGTGGGAGGTCTGCTCCTCACTCGGTAGGATTTTTATAACTTAGGCGAGCACTGGGCTGCAGCTAAGCCCCCGAGTGGGAGGT